>NW_011494835.1:5853862-5903278 GCF_000754665.1 Bison bison bison | reverse complement strand
AAAAAAAAAAAAAAAAAAAAGGTGAACAGGAAGTGGTCACTGGATATTGCTGCTATTACTGCCATTGCTGTCCGTGCCGTTAGTCTCTGAGGCGAGAGCCTTGTTGATGGAGTTAAGGTTGGCGTCAGAGGGCATGGCATCTCTGCGAGGTGGCATCCTCTCGTTAATTCGGTCTAAGCCCTTGGCCTCCTCGAAGCTAGTGATCTTATGTTGTGGTGAAAATCCTTTGATAGCTAAACGGAAAATCATTAAGAAAAGAAAAATCAGGGTTAGCCAGAGGAACACAAAGGGCACAGCTGTTGCATCAGGTGATGTTAGAAATTTCGCAGTGAGAGAGGGAATCCTTTAGTAGAGAACAACGTGACGGGACCTGAACACAACACAACAGACTCCTTACCATACCCGAAGATAACCGAGAGGTTTGGTAACAGCCAATGTCTCTTGCCAACCAAAATGTCCTCTTCAAGTTAGTAAGATGTAAAGTTTTTCTTGTCTTCATGAATGGTTAGATCCACGAAGTGGTATATAAAAAGGAAGCTTGCTACCAGTAAGAGGTCTCTAGGCCCAGCATCCACTGGCCACATCCTTGGCACAATTACTGTATTAAATGCCCTAACCCAGAGGGGCAGGACATGGCCCTACTTTGACTATTCCATTGTGCTAGTAATGGCAAATTCAGTAGACTCACTGAAGCAGCTAGACCTAAAAATCTAGTAAAGAGCCTACAGCAGAAACTAAAAGGAGCTACAAAAGGAATGAACTTGGGGCATTTCCATGCCATCTCAGCATCCCGGAGAGATTTTCTTGGCAAACAATTCAACGGTGGCATGAAAAAAAAAAAAAGAAATTATAAACACCTGCTTCTCCACTCAACTTAGGAAATATGTGGAGTGGATGACAAGGTAAAAGAAATTGAGAAAAATCAAGATCAGATCACTAAGCAGAAAAATTTGGTCTTTCCGTCAGCAGCAAACAGGCCAAACTGATGTTCATCTGGTCTACTGCATAAATTAAAGAAAAACTCTTTCTTAGTAGATCAATGTAGATATTAAGCGATGGTTCACAAATCACAAAGGGAAAACATTTTGCAAAAATGAATGGGAATGGTTTGGGCCTTATCCAATGAAAACATGGAATTTTCAAAAGGGGAGCACTGATATTTGATTTTTTTTTTTTTCCAGGTATCCTACTATGCTCCAGAGATAGATAAAGCATTTGCACGAGAGACTTAAGGTTTTCTTCAATGGGTGCACCAACCAGTGAGCTGAAAATAAAGTACATAAATGGGGAACCATACATAAATGGGGAACACCAGATTGCTTTACTCCCTGTGAAAACGCAAGCCAGACACTGAAGGGCCAATCACCAGTGTTGAATTGGGCTGCATCTCCATGGCTGATGAAGGACAATTTCATTGTACCTTTATCCTTCCTACCCTATTTGAGAAAAAAAGGAAAGCAGTTTCAAGCCGAAACTTTGCTAGCCACTCCCACACAAATGTACAGTGCTTTTCATTAGTATGGATGAGATTCTTAAAAGATAGACACAGTTGCTTCCAAACTCGTTAAACGATGAGAAACAGTTCGTTCCCCCTCTGCATTTTAAAGGTTAGCATCATGGTGATTAGTCAACTATGAGAGGAAGAAGATAGGGAAATGGGGAAAGACCAAGGCCCAAAGCAAAGCTTTTTAATTCTTCGCTAATTCAGTCAGAAATCACAAAAATAACAGAGCTGTCTAATGAGCACCCACCCTGAAAATGAACTCAGTGATTTTCAGGGACAAAGCAGTATCTACTGTTTTGCTAAACTACTGTGAATATCATTTCATCATAATGAATAAATATAAAAAGTTAGTCATCATAATTGATGATGCGATTTTATGAATTGAAATGGTAAAAGTGCAATCTCTTTTTTAGGTTGTGTAAGGTTTGAAAAGCCAATAGAGTGGGAGCATAGAATTTCAAAATCTAGCAAGAACAAGGGCTACGTCTGGAATAGGGCTCCGTTTCTAACCATTCTGTCTGCGCTGGTCTGGAAGAATGTGTGCTCTGCTGTAGCTGCTGGTCAGACAATGGGTATTAGCAATTTACATTGGTAGTATACTTAACACAACACAGAGTCACAGAAACCACAGAAAACAGCCAAACTATCAACGAGAATGCACACTGCAGATTAGAATTTGCCAAGAGGAATAGAGAATTCCCACATAAATAGCAGTTTATTCACTGCTATTTAGGAAACAGTTGTATTTTCTCTTACAGTGCTATCATTTCCCCTACTATATCCAAATCACATACAAATGAGAGAGTCTAAAGTGGCACATTTTACATCATATCAAAGGAACATATCACACAATTTTGGGAACAATGAAACATTATCTTGCAAGAACAAAATACAACTGAAGAATTTTGTTTTAAAGGGGAACTTCAAATTATTCTTTTTAAAATTTTCAGGGGATATGGTATGTATCATATTCAAAACTATTTGGATAAGCAGTTCTCTCGTAACTTGACATTTAAAGAGCACAAAAGAAATTGCGAGAGGTCCACTCTGTTGTCACTGAGCAGGGCTGGGGCGCAGTCAGTGATGTGTGTATCTCGATTCTCCTGAGGCTCGCAGCACAGTGCATGGTGCAAAGCAGACACTCAGTGGACATTAACCAGCTGAGTGATGACAATATTCACTATGCTTGTTACCGGTCACTTCCACGGCCACTAGATATTTTTGAACTCTTTAAAATATCTTGGTGGTGCTAGCTGTCCTACAAATGCCAGTAGGTTAAAATTTCATAAGACTAGCAGAACTGTTTATCTTGAATACAGCTGTCTCTTGGGATATTTTTTTAGAGACAAAAATTAACGTTGAACTACAACAAAGCACTATTCAAGTGAACTTTTGTTTTTTGCTAGAAATTTCTGAAGACTAGATTTCATAAAGCTATTTTTATCCTCTCCTTTTCAGTACTGACTGAAAGTGATTTGAGGGAGGGACATGGTTCAGCTCAAAGAATATTGTTTTATCTATTGTTTGTCAAAACGGCTGCCATAACCCCCACCCCACATGTTCAAGATCTGTTATCCTTTTGTTTTCTGTGATTATACTAGGATCATTATATACAAAGTCAAACATAGCTTTAAGGGAAAAAAACAAACAAACAAACCAGAAAAGGACATTTTCCCCTTTAAAGCAAGAACATTTTGGTTAATACTGAGCCACAACTGTTAGCCCAACACCCACACACTCTTTACAAGCTACAGCAAAAAAAAAAAAAAAAAAAAAAGAAAAAAAAGAAAGAAAGAAATGAATACACCCAGCAGAGCCCTTATCTGTTGCAGGTACAACAGAAAGGGGACTGGCCAATTTACCTTCATCAGCCTCAATAGCCTCAACAGTAGCTGAAGAGAAGAAAGGGGGTGCAAAATGAATGAGAAAAATGAGCAGAGGATTTTTAACTCTAAGAACAAATCAGTGACGATCAAGGGAGCTAAGATGATTAGTGTTCCTGTAAGTGCTGGATTCTGGCACAGACAACAAAACAGAAATGCTAAAAAGAAAGAAAAGAAAAAAACCCACGAAAATGATGTTTGTTTTTTTTTTTTAATGAGCTGGATACACATATCTGAGTGAACCGCTTTGGATTTTGCTCACTAAATAAATGACCACAAGATTAACCCTTTAGGAAAACACTCAGGAAAGGTTTCTTTGACTTAGATTGAATCTACAAGGGACTAGGTCAATCGAAAATGTGCATCTGACTCACGTGAAGTATGAAAAAATCCACTGCTATGACTGGTGATTTACAGTTTTAAAATGTCCCCCCAAATGGCAAAACTTGAAGCACTGCCATATTGTCAGTGGAATAATTCACACTATTTAATATTAAATAGCACAATTTCCTAGTAGAATGGAAAAGCAGGGGGCATGAAAATTAAGAGCTGCCTCCGAGTTGATGACACATATGACTCTAAAGATAAACACTGAACATGTTTCAAGTGTGAGGGAAAAAGGAAAAAGGAAGAGGAAGGGGATGGGATAGTCTGGATGTCTTCTGCCAGGTAACCCAGTTTACAATCAGTTTTCCTCACCGGAATATTATTTTTAGAAACAAAACTCTTGAAATGTTACCATCAAGTGGTAGCATGCCAGTAGCAGCAATAATTCTATTAGCATTTTAAAGAAAAGTCAGTCTAAATACTGAAACCTCAGCATATTTCAGAGGCAAAACTTTAAAAGCCCATTGCTTTATCAGCAATTTTTATAATAAGCTTAGGGTCTATATTCTTGCTATACAGGTGCATGAGTTTTTCTATGTTATCAAGGTTAGGGGATATTTCCCTAATTGAGTGCTAAAATGCAAAACTCTGTAATTTCAAAATGTTTAATATTAAAATCCTACCCCTTGACTTTAATTTGCATGTTTCTTCTAATTTAAGGTTTTAAGACTAGAGCAACTGCCAAATGTGCACTATAATTTACTTACAGTGCATTCTAAATTCCTTATGATAAAAATGTATGATGGTTACCGCTATGGCGAAAAACCAAACAGTACAACTTTAAGTAGTTTCCCCCTTTTAGACAAATTTAAGCGAATCAGACAATGAATTCTGAAACTGTATTTGTGTACATCATTCAAAGTATACACTGACTTTTCAAATTCTCAGGACTAACAAGGTTGTAAAACCTTATGTCTGCTGTGGGTATGTGCTTGAGTGTGTGTAAGTTCAACACCAAATGGCAAACAAATGGATCTAAAATAAAACAACAGAACAACTAAAAATTCCAGGTTAAAATACAGGTGAAAATCTGAAAACAAAACAAAGAATTGTAAGAACTCAAGTCACTTAAATTTAAAAGTAAAGCAAAAGAATCTGGAGTTGCACCAGCACCAACACATATTAGACATGTGTACTGTCCATTATTAAGTGTATTCTTCTAAAGCAACTGTGATCCATAGTTTCTGATAATACACTCGCTGTACTGTAAAACTGTGCTTCTCAGAAACTATGCAGGTTTTAGTTAATTAGGTAGCTGTGCATTTCGTGCATATAAATTATGATGCATATGATAAAGAAATATGCCAGTGTTCTTAGAGCATGTTTACTTTGGTGGGAAAATTTTTGATTTTTTTCCTTCAAAGTTACTAAAATAATTTTTTTAGCTATACATTAAATAGGGGATTTATTTATTTATTTACTGTGATATTTTCCTACTCTCATTTAGAAATTTTTTTTCTTTTGGTGGAAACTCAAATACATTGATGTTGGAATAAATTCACATGAAAATAAAGAAAATTTTAGTGATGCTGCTAGGAGGTGACCGTTTAGCAGTACCGCATCCATGAACCGGGGCATCACTCTGTGTAGAAGAGCTGTACCTAAATAACATAACCATAGGAATACCAGGATCTTCCAGACTGAGGGACAGGAATAGAAAAGAAAACACACACACACAAAAAAAAGATTCAGGGAAAGATACAGGAAAATAAGCAAGAGGCTGAGACTGTTTTAAAACCTTAGAGCCTATTTTTGTTTTCATTTTTTTTCTGTTAGGGTCTAATCTAAAAGCAAAATTTCCATAAAGTATGCTGAAATGGTACTTTAATTAATGAAAATACTGGTAAAAATAGATAACAAAAGTAACAAAAGTAAAAGAGCACATTGACTGGGCTGTCTAATACAGTAGCCACTAACCACATATGGTTATTTAAATCAAAGTAACGAAAGCTAGGTAAAATACAGTTTCTCAGTTGTATAAGTTATATTTCAAATATATTTCAAGTTGTACAAAATATTTCCAGTTGTACAGTTATATTTCAAACACTCAATAGCCATATGTTGTCAGTGGCTCCTGTACAGATAGAGATATTTCCACCATCACAAAAAGTTCTATTGGATAGCACTTACTTATTCAAAAAACTATAGATTTTAATACAAGAGCTATCTTCAAGGAAATGTTTTCATCCTTTTTAAAAAATGAAATATGATTCTAATCACTCTCAAGTTTTGATGAGTAAGTCAGAGGAAAGACACCTTTGACTTCAACTTCTATTCAAAACAAGATCATCCTTGTATACTCTTCTTCCATTCTCCACTGAATCCTATACTTACATATGTATTTTTACGTGTGCATGTGTTTATTTCCTCACTCCAGTAGATAACCAGCACATTTAATAAACATGTAATTAACAAGTTGTTTTTAGCAACTGCTTGGTTCCAAGTGGTCAAACCTATAGGGCATGTAGGTGAGCTAAATGAGCTGTCTTACAGTGAGGCCTGAAAGCCTGATTAGTGTGCAAATGAGGACATGGGGGTGGGGTAAGGACCACATTCTAGCGAATGAAGGAGCTACCACTTGGGGCATGACTGGTCAAACTGATGGGGGGCGGTTTCAGCCCTTTCAGCTGAGAAGAACTGAAGACCAAGACTTAAATGGATGAGTAAGTCAGGGCTCTAATGACAGAGCGATTGAGGTGCCAGCGCAGGGTGCACCAATGGGCCTGCTTACCGCTTTGCAGGGTTTGTTTCCCTCCAGAAAGCACGCCGCTGGGAAGCATGCCTGTGGGCGTCAGGCCTTTCAGCGTCAGCACACTCTCACTCTCTTCTCTGCAAAGGCACAATGGGGGCGGAGGGGACATTACTTTTTATTTTCTTTCAAGAAAAAGATCAGACTTACAGGGAAAAAATGTATATAAGAACGCACATTGAAAAAAAAAAAAGAACTCACATGGACCTCTTCCTTGGCTCCCTTGTTGTTGTTGTTTTCCCCTTTTTTACTTAGAACACACTGTATTTTCACACATTCATATAGAAGTCATGTTACGCAAATGACATGACTGCTAAGATAAAGCTGGGAATTATAAAACTGTCAGGGGTTCACATGCTTCTGAATCCTGAAGATATGGAAAACAATTCTGATTTTGTAACCAGGTGTCACAAAACGAAGTGTTGCTGGGTATCTTCCATGACACCATAAATATGTTAAAAAAAAAAAAAAGAGCCAGGGAAAGAGCTGTTATAAGTTTTACTGCTAAGGCTCAACAAAATAAGTAGGGCTGATTTGACTTGGGAGAGAAAACCAGACAGAAAAAGGGAGATTTAAAAAAATCTGACCTATGGATTATCCTCTTAGTTACTATACTTGAATTTTTTTTCATGATATATAATTGCTGCTTCAAGTTTTATTACATTGTTTTATTTAATTTTTTTCTTCATGATACATAATTGCTGCTTTAAGTTTTATTACTTAGAAGGAATGAATGAGTCCTGCAAGTTCAGTGAGGAATGTAAAGCATTAGAGCAAAGGTGGCCTCATTCATCAGGCCGCAGGGAGCAACTATGCTCTATTTTCAGCTTTAACATGACTTTTCAAGATTTGGCTGCTCCTGCACAGTTATTACTGACTTTGATCTGGTGTCTCTGGGAAAGGATGATGGTGCTTTTCATCCTGCTCACGGCTCCCTGCTTTAGGTATCAAATCACTAAATTACTCTTTAGTGACTCTACCAGGAGTGAGATAGAAATAGCAAGAAGCGGAAATCAAAAGAGCCACTGTAGCTACTCCATGAAAAAGAGTTGGAAAAAATCTGGCAAAAATTAGAATATGATATTATACAATGTGGAGATGGACTTTTCCCCAAGACAGTCCTATTTACCCTTGTTAATACTGTAATTGTGAATTGTTTTTATACTCCTCACATATAATCATACTGTAGATTAAAGTAATCATTTGAGGAGAAATATACTTTGCATTATCTAAGAATAGATAACCGAATTTAAGTAAAGAGTAGTTAATCCTTTTTAAGAAAATATTTGTTTTCTTAAGTCCATGCATAATAACAACATGATGCATGATCCATGTAAAAAATAACTAACATATGGGAAATGAAACTAAATAATCTTTTCATTCTCAATGATTTATTTGAATAATATAGATTTTCATAAACAAGCTTTATGGTTCATGTTCATTTCCTAGAAATCTTGTGAAATACACCTGGTAGATTCGTCTTTTACTGCAGGGAGTGAATGAAAAATAGGATTATAATAGCTGTTCTATTTTATAATATGTTGAATCTATTGTGAAATAAATGTTTTAAAGTGCTGCAGCACATAGAGGGCATAAAATGTGAAGCAGACCACTTACAGGCTTTCTCTACAGAAATAATTTAATAGATTTCAATTTGACTAAAATAGTGAGGAACTAACAAATCCATTTAAAATATAATTAAAGAAAAGAAAATAGTTTCTAATAATATATTTAAATGACCAGACTAAAGTATTAAGACACTATTCAGTGACATATAATCAAGGCAAAACAGAGCAGAGGACCATGATCTCACCTGAGAACCGAGAACACTCTGGCCATCTTGCCGATGGCTCGGATCTTATTTCTTATCACCTCCTTCCTGGCTGCAGCCGTTGCTCCTGCATTTTAAAAACATAGTTGAGAAGTCAGGTGACTTTTTATTGAACTCTAACTAGTTGACTAGTTTACATATATAACAAACTGCTGTAAGCCAAATCAGGTTTGTTTTTTGTTCCCCTTGGGCTTCCCTGATGGCTCAGTCAGTAAAGAATCCACCTGCAATGCAGGAGACCCAGGTTGACCCCTGGGTTGGGAAAATGCCCTGGGGAAGGAAACAGCAACCCACTCCAGTATTCTTGCCTGGGTAATCCCATGGACAAAGGAGCCTGGCAGGCTACAGTCCATGGGGTTGCAAGAGTCAGATATGACTTAGTGACTAAACCAAGGATTTATCTGTGAATCAAGTTCAAAAGCTTATGCTTCCAGGCATAAATGCTTGCCTGTGACACTTTACAGGTTCTCAAAATGCCAAAGAGCAACTTTTGAGATTTCCAATGAGGCAGGTTCCTGTCCTCTTCTATTTATACAAAGGGAACGTGTACTGGCACGAAGAGGAAGTGAGTCACCAGGATCTTCTACTCATTTCCGGTCTCCATGCTTGGAGACTACTTTAGGAAACTTCTTTTGCAAAAGTTGTCCTTTGAAGTGATCAAACTAGGGAGTCTCTTAACCCCTTATGTTCCCTGGGAGTATTTATAGTATTTATAATATTTATAGTATCAATGGCCGTAAAACATTTGTTTTAGCACTTGATACTCTTTCATCTACTGGTTACTGCACAAATTCTAGAAGAAAAAGCAGAAAACTACTGAACTGGATTTAGTGAGAGAGGGTGGAACATAGTTTGTATTTTAGCACTTATGTAGAAAAGTTACACATAAGTCTAAGTTTTACCACTGACTGCATTTTCCAAATTTAAAAAAGTCAATCTACATAGGTTGCTGTTATTATAAACATTTTTGCTTTTTATATATTTTTATATAGTTTTAGAATAATGCTATATGATCTTTAGTGAATCTATTTTATTTCTTTTTAAATTTTCAAGGTAATGTTTGAAGAAGTGCAAAACAGAAAAAAAAAGTTCTCTTTTTAAGATTTTTATATGTCAAAGTAAAAGGGATGGCATGCATGCTCAATCACTCAGTCATGTCTGACTGTTTGGGACCCTATGGACTGTTGTAGCCTATCAGGCTCCTCTGTCCATGGAATTTCCCAGGCAAGAATACTGGAGTAGGTTGCCATTTCCTCTTCCAGGCAATCTTCCCAACCTAGGGATCAAACTCGAATCTCCTGTGTCTCCTGCACTGCAGGCAGGCTCTTTACTGCTGAGCCACTGGGGAAGCCAAAAGGGATAAGATATCCTTTGTAAACATATGGGACTTTGTAGAAAGTGTTAATACAAGCAGATTTTCTTTCTAATTCTACTGCCACTAATAGGAATATAACAAAATATTCTTAGCAGACCATATCAGATAATATCAGAAATGTTTGTAATTCAACAGTTATCACACAGTTTGTTCAGAGACTGGTCTAAAGGTGATAATTGGTATACATTTTGATCTCTTAATTCATGGTAAGTCCAAGCTTTATGACCTTTTTTTGAAGGAAATATTTTTGCTGTTTCTTATGACTTCTAAGAATTGGATTTGAAATCTTTTTCATTGTTTGATAAGGGCCAAACAATTAATCACTGACCTAACACTTCTATAAGAAAGAAAACTTACAGCAACAGTCACACAATTTGGAAATGGCTAGAAAAAGGCCTCTGATTTTCTATTCACCCCAAGGAAGTGAAAATATAATGGGTCACTTTTTTCTTCTGGGTGGGTTAATTTGTCAGAGGTGATACTACCTTAGAAGCTGTGTACCTGGGAGCTGGTTTCCTCTTTTCTCTGACTTAAAAGCCCTCACCCAGCCCCTATTTTTGTCTATTTCTTTTTCTCTAGTGACAATGACACCATAGAAGGTATCCCCCAACACATCTAACTGGTTTGCATCTATTTTTCCCCATCACTTCCCTACTCCCAATCTGGGCGTGGCCACGTGTCTTGCTTTGGGTAAAGCAACATTAGCAAAAGTGATGCTAGCAGGATCTTGAAACGCACACAGGCTTGTTCTGTCTCTTGCTCCTTGGTATTTTTCCAAGAGAGTTGAAAACTTATGTCCACACAAACTCCTGTACACAGATGTCTATACTAATTTTGTTCATAATTGCCAAAATGGAAGCAAGAAAGATTTCCTTTAGTAGGTGAATCTACTGTGGTCCATCCAGATAATGGGATTTTTATTTGGTGTTAAAAAATACTCATCTCTCAAACCAGAACTTATGGCTTTCTCCCATATGGACTTAAACTTATTTCACTCATTTGCAGGCAGAATAGCTCGACTAAGCTACAATCCTGTGTTTCTGATAACCAAGTAGAAACATGGATTCTCATTTATAATTGGTTCTGTTAATTAAGTCTGTTAATTGGTCAGAATTTTGGAGGAGAAAATGGAGTGTGCCTAAAACTTTATTGGACCTCCCTAAAACTTTATTCTGAGTTTCTAATAATATTTAGTTATTATCTATGATGTCCAATTGTGATTCTTTACATAAAACCTGTCCTAGAGGCCATTTGAAAGTTTAAAGCTTCTGTGCTTGAATTTTAGATGATTTATGATCTACTAAAGGACATTTAAGACTACCAAAGGACATTTGTTAAGGGGGAAAAAATGTGGGGTAGCAATTAGTCGCCTTACAGTGGTTTTCCTACATATTTTTTTTAGTTGTTCAGTTAAATCCTGCATCAGTCTGACTAACTGGTGTGCTACTACAACCCTAGGCTTAATATTCCCCAGTCTGACTGACCCCGTCTGTCAGAAGTCATGATGTGCTAAGTAAGGGGAAAGAGTCTGACCCTCTCCAAAAACAGTATGGCCAGATCATAAAATCAATCCAACAGACACAAGGAATGGAACATGTGGGAGGACTCCAAAACTAGTGACTATATTTAGCAGCACAACAAGAAAAGCAGCAAGGAGTAGTCTAGAAGTGTAATTGGGTATATTTAAGAGGAATGAGAAGGGGGAAAAGTCAAGTCAAGTAAGTGAGAAGTATCTGAGAAGGCTAATCTCTTAGAACATTTTCATTAAAGGACTTGTAAAAACCATAACCAGAGCAACGAAAACAAAGAAACTAACAGGAAAGGAAGAGAAACAAATTACGCAGAGCCGTGCTTTTCAGTTCAGTATGAGCCAGGGAACTCAGAAAAATGCTCAAATAACTGTGGAATTTTAAATGTAAAAGAACATTCTGACAGAGCCAGTTTAGGATTCCTTATTTTTCAGACCCAGGGACTTACTGGAGAGTACTATAGAGGGTACAGAGCAGGTATACTTTATGTATTCATGGCCGTGTTCCCAACAAACAGTAATTCACAGCATATGGTAATGGTAAGTAATTCATCTTAATGAAGAGATGCTATCTCTCTAGATTTCTCAGTAACCCTGGTAAGTAAGAGGTTTTAGTACATCTTTTATAAAATTCAAATGTATTTACTCAAAAAGTCAGTGAACTTAAGCAAAGAACAGTAAGAAGACACCTTAAAGTGAATATCTCAAAGCTTTATCCTGGGCAATTACCTTCTCTATATTCCACATAATCAAAATCAAAACGAATACTACACATTTACAACCCATGAAAATGTAAAATATTCAAATAAAATATTTGAATTAATATGTAATTAAACTTAGAGAAGCTGAACAACAGCAGGATAGAACTAAGTTCAGATATAAAGGTTCTTGCATATTTAGTATTGTTATTCATTAAAACTCTTATTTAAATACTTAGGCTCAATTGCAAACCCTCAACAGTCTGTAATTCTATAGAAAGGTCAAGGAAAAATGCACATTTTCAGACTTTTACTAGCTGTGACATGCAAATACAATGTCACGTTTAACATTCTTGGAACTTAACTCTGTTTAGGTTGTAGAAATGTATCACAGTAGCTCAACTTAAAATTCAGAATATGGAATAACGAGGGCACAAAAAATACTTTTTATGTTAAACATATAGCATGCCGGATCTTAGTTCCCCAGCCAGGGATTGAACCTGTGCTCCCTGTATTGGGAGCGCAGAGTCTCAACCAGTGGATCACTGTCTCCTGCACTGCAGGCAGATTCTTTATCAATCTGAGCCAGCACGGAAGCCCAAGAAGCCCAAGCATTAAACAATTTTTAATAGGCAACTACTGTTAACAAATTTTCAGAGAAGAATATAATCACTTATTTTAATTTGAAAGTCCAAAACTGAGAGGCAATCTTTCATAAGGTTAAAAACAATGAGCAATTTTAAGTAAAATTACATTTTGTGTTTCCATTCAAATAATTATCACTTTTTTGGGGGGCCTGTCTCTTGCTTTACCTTTTAAGTTCTAATCTTCTTTTATGCCTGGGGTATTATGCTACTATTTTCAAAAGCTAGGCACTCTGGCACACTCCATTTTCCTCAGAGGTTAATGTACAGACCAAGGGAATCTTTAAAGATCCGCTTTTACCATGTGTCCTTCCTGACCTTAACTCAGTGCCCTGCTGACTCCTCGTGGAGTTTGGAAGGTACCTATGCCAAATGGCCTGCTGAGTGAATGCTGACAGGCTCTGAAGGGAACTGGAAACTTGCAGCAGCTTCACAGCGACGAGCGGTCAAGTGCCAGGGCAAAGACAGGTTCTAACACATGCGCTACCGGCCACACATTACAGACCCTAGCTCCCTATGGCTCGCTGTTCCCATCCATCCATTGAGTGACTACTGTAATTCCTGTTTTAACTGAATCAGCAGTGTGGAAGGTACTCTATAGAATATAATTTAGTACCCAAATCATGTATTATTCATTACGTGTTCTTGTGAATCCTTTGTTATTCTATAGCCTGCCGTGAGCTAACAGCTAGCAACGGAAATAGGAGTGAAGCATGGTTTCTGCTTTAGGAGATCACTGGATCACCAACAGCACACATGACAAGGGTGAGAGAGGAGGAGGCCGTGGAGTGGGGAGCGCTGCTGTCAGCTGGAGAGAGTGCACTGAGCCCATCTCTTCTTAAACTCCCTGTTCAGTAACGAACTTCCTGTCCGTAGCTTGAAACCAGCGGTAGGGAAGAGAATTTATACCAACAAAATCTGCAAGTCCTACAAACGAGGGCCATTTTCTTTCTGCAGTGATGGGTTGTTAAACATTTACCACTGGAAGTAGGTGTTAATTGTCTGGAGGAAAATGTTCACCCAAATGGTGACAGCTGAAGGATCCTAAAGGATAAGTAAGAGTTAAAGAGGAGGGAAAAGTCTCCACAGAAGGACGAGAATTTTCAAACACGTGGAAGCTGCAAGAATCCATGAAATATTCAGATGATGGGTGAGATGTCTGGCACACATCGAGTTTGGGTACACTGGGGTGTGGGTAGTGTGGGAAGAGAAGCAGGGCATGCCTGGGGCTAAACTGTAAAGGCTTTAGCGTAGTGCTAGGAACAAAGAAAACATTTAGATATAAGCCCCAGTGGCTCAGAAGGTAAAGAATCTGCTGCAATGCAGGAGACCTGGGTTCAGTCCCTTGGTCAGGAAGATCCCCTGGAGAAGGGCATGGCAACCCACTCCAGTATTCTTGCCTGAAGAATTCCACGGACTGAGGAGCCTGGTGGGCTACAGTTCAAGGTGTTTCAAAGAGTTGGACGTGACTAAGGAACAAACACTTTCATTTCACTTTTTGTACTCATCATAGAGGTATAGAGAACATACTTTGCACTTACCCACCCCTTTTCCAAAGAAAGAAAGAAAAAGAAAGAAAGAAAGAAAAGAAAGAAAGAAAAAGACAGACTGATGGCTGGGTAGAGAGACAGAGATGTGACAAAGCAAATATACCCAAATGTTAATTGTAAAAAGTACGTGATGGGGACAGGACTATACAATTCTTTCAACATTCCTTTATGTCTGAAACATTTCATAATAAAATGTGAAAAAAAAAAAAAAGAAAAAACAAACACACCATTTTATCTGGAAGAAGCTTGCTTTTGAGAGAAAAGCGAGATAGCAGTTTTAAGAACAGGAGTCTCTCCATCCCTCCTTTTCTTTGTGTTACATGAAGGATGCATGAACTCAACAAAGGCCGTCAGGAAGAAAAGTCCTCAGTGCCGTGACCTCCATCCCTGCTCTTCTCCAACCAGCTGCCGGGGGAATCTGGACTGCTAAGATTTTGTTGATTAAGCCCAATTCAACAGAATCTAATTGCTTCTGATACCTTTTTGAAACTGTAAGAAGTGAAAATGATGAGCTACATAAAAGTTTTACACTTAAATATCTTATAAAATAGGAATATTTTCGTATTATTAGAAGGTAAAAAAGCTGTTTTCAAAAAATTGAGTGCTTAATATTTAATGGAGAAAGTACTGGGACAGTTCAACTTCATTTTTACACTGGCCTCAAATGTTTTATTATTTAGGCTTCTTTCTTTGAATGACTTTTAACAAGTGTATCCATAGCACATGTCTTTAAATCAAATACATTATATTAAAAGGAGTGTATATATATTAACATCTCACACTTTTTCAGAAGAAAGATATAGTTTAAGAACTATATTCTTACTGATAGGCTTCAAATATCTTAAATCTTTTAATTCAAAATCAGAAAATAATATAGAAAACTCACTTTTTCAAATTTGTTAACGGAAATGAAGTGCCTCTCTGTAAGAAACTTATGCCACTGGAAAGTAAAATTTTATTATGATTCATTACTTTTAAGCAGAGTTTAGACATGTCTCCAGGTTTTATTTTTCGACACATAGGGCAATTACTGAATTTGAATAAAGGTTATTGATGGAACAAAGCCTAAGGTGTTGAGATAATAAGATCTTTTGTTGTGTACATTTAAGACAAAAGGTTTCCATCCAAAATCAGCACTTTGGAAATAGGATACCACGCAAAGACAGAGCATGTCTTCAGAAGCGTCTAAAAACTTTGCATAATTTGTCTTTATAGCTCTGGACAAATGATGATGAAATCATCATTTATGATCATTTATGGGAGGACACGTTTTCCGAACTGGCCCCCATAAGGCTTGGAGCCAAACCATGTGCCTAAAACTTATTTTCTTGTCGTTTCTTTCTCTGACCTAGTTTAACAATAACAAGTCTTGAGCTTCTATATTCAACAAAGTGACATTGTACAGAAATTACTTAAACATTTACTCAGTTTTGCCCTTGGCTGTGGTGAGCTTGACAAGCGCTTCACTACGTTTGTCTGTACCACTAGGCCCTTGAGTCCTGGGAATTAGGGACAGTATCATAAGCTCTGAGAAACTGTGTCCACTCTGATGGACTGGCTATAATGATGCAATCTTTACCTTGTTTTCACTTATGCATCTACAAAAGACTATCCCCCAAAGAATATTATTCTCACCTCCAAGTTTAAATAATTATGTGGAATACATAATGTTGTAAACATTGCCATTTTAAAATGAACTGACAATACTACTTTTTAAAAAAAAAACCAGTGGTATATAAATAACACAGCAATGTCATCCTATCATCATCCTTTCAAAGAAAAAATTCTCATGTTGGTCCTTTTTTCTTTGAAATTGCATTTCCATTTCGATTTTCCTGATTTTACTTTAGTATATTATATACACTATTTTATCACATTATACTTTTCTTCCAAAAGATATGTTTAAAATTTTAAATTTATTTTAAAAAATTTCCTAAGACAATGAGGCCTTACGTCTTACAACTTCTTTTGTAATCAAAATCACGATTATTAGAAGTACATAACTGAACCCAGTAGCACAAGTATATGGTCAATGTTCAAGAATATTAAAAAAAAACAGAGATATAATTTGATTGAACCTATCCCTTAATGATAAGGATGAAAGGGCAGTTACACTGCCTTGATTAAGGAGACTTCCTAGGCACTGAGTTTTTCCATTGTCTCTTAGTTTTAGTGCTCTGGGCAGTGTTCACAGTGACTAATAGGGAGGCCCATGCCTTTCTGCTAAAATAAGAGAAAAGCAACTGAGAATGAATGAGGAGGTGGCAAAGGAAAGACTGCAGTGAGCTTGCATCTGATGAGGTCCCAGGCTGATCGTCTTTAGGAATGAAGACACATGTAGGCTGAGGATGTAAAAATGGATTCCCTTACTCCTCTTGAAATCCCTTTGGGGAATCCCAGTAGTCCAAATACTCTGGCATGAAGATAACTGCTCTATCAAGAATTATATCACCCAATTTCTACAGGTGATAGCTGTTGGAAGATCTCCTTGACCAGCCATAACTGGAGAATCCTGCATTGTTGATCCATTTAGGGTCAGTGCTGGTTTAACCTAGTTCAATGAGATTGGAGGTGTTGCTCCTCCCATAATAGCTGTGTGTGTGCTTATGTAGGTTATTCTATTGGAGAAAAACACCTTCAAAATAACAAATTAAAAAATCTCTGTAAAAATTGATCTTTTTGAGGACTACAACCTAAAATGTGTGGAATACCTAATTTTGATTCTAACAATACTATATCAAATATCTATAGGTGATAAAATTGAGACATAATGACTACTCGTTCCAAACCACTCCAAACCACATATTCTGAATTTCTTCCATATGTTTTTTAGCTCAACTAAAATCTCAGCATGTAATAGGCCCTACAATGGTGTGATATTTGGCATAGGGCTAGTCTGTCTTACATATCATTTTGAAAGCATCAGAGGATCCTTGAAAATATGTATATTTTTTAAATAAAAAGACTCTCCTGTGTAGCGGATTTTTAAAAAGGCCAGCACAGTCTAGAATATTTATTCTAATTTCTCTTGTCATAAAACATAACTGGATTCTTTGGATAGGAAGTCTTAAAAATGTACAGACTACTCCTAAATGTCAAATAACTGTCATTATTTGGTTATCTTAAATACATAGTTAAAAGCTACTTTCATTTCCAAGTGTTAATTTGATTCCACGGACTTTTGTTCTCTGAGACACTGTGTTCCATCTGTTCAATGATTCCCTGGTATAGCTGCAGAAATTGGCTATAAGCATAATTATAACTTGGGTAAAAATTAGACTTTAGATTAGGAAGCTTGGTTATTTTTTGAGATACTCTCACATATTCAGCTTATGCCTTACAGAGGACATTTCAGTTTATCTATATTTGCCCAAGTGGAAACTAGTAGCATGTGAAATGCCATTTTGGATTGACTTCATTATCATAACAGACATGCATCGATTTTATGAACTGACAATGAAAATAAAAGCAAAATAAGATGAAATAACAAGTGTCAAGCTAATAATGGAGATGTATTGCCTATAGAAGAAACACTCATAATGCCTGGATGTTTAACCTATCAAGGATTATTCTGAATATAGATGAGGATATAACAGTTGAACAATGTACTTATTAAGGACCTAATTGGGCATACATACTAAATGCTGGAAGAATGCATTTAGACCAGTGCCAGGTACCATGCTACCTGCTGAAGCACTTAGCACAGATCTTTGATACATGATACTCAAAAATGTCTTTTCTTTATATTAAGAAGCAAATGCTTGTGCAGAGGTGAACAGTCCAGTTCTTCTAACAGTAGCATTTCTCACTGTAAATTAAAAGGCCGATCGTGTGATCTTCATTAATATCAAATTGCCTAGTTGGTGGCCTCAGTTGTGTTTTGTGCTAAACACTGGCTAAAGGCCGGACCACAGACGATGTTAGTTCACTAGGGAAGAATAGAAGCCAGGATGCTAATGGCCTTGAGTCAAAAAAAAAAAAAAGACCATTCCACAAAGATGGGCGACCAAATAAAATCAAGATTTCTGTTTCTTTAAAATTCTGAGAAAAACTGGATGAAATGTCATAGCTTCTCATAAGCTAAGAGTAAAAACGAAGGGGAAAAGTTGATTTTTAGGAGAGCAAGAGTAGACTACCCTGATAGAAAAATATTTTTAAACTTTAGATTTTCTGAGCATTTATTAAAGCTTTTCATATAGCCTTTAAACATGCCACTTGAGATCAAACAACTATAAAGAGAATGTTTTACAAACCTTGGACTTATAACAACTCTGCCATTGTTCAATCAATTAGTAATTATTCTAAGTACAATCTTCAGATTAAGAAGTTGGACCCACAAAATGCTTTACTACAAAGAAAGTGGTGCTTCCCTGGTGTCTCACAGGTTAAAGCATCTGCCTGCAATGTAGGAGACCCAGGTTCAATCCCTGGGTCAGGAAAATCCCCTGGAGAAGGAAATGGCAACCCACTGCAGTATTCTTGCCTACAGAATCCCATGGACAGAGGAGCCTGGCAAGCTATGGTCTATGGGGCTGCAGAGAGTTGGACATGATTGAGCAACTAACACACTTACTTATTAATAGGGAGAGAGCTGTATATAACGTTTAGTTCATTCTGCAAAGTCTGCATTTTCTGTAATGTGAAATTATGCCAGCTAATAAACTCATTTGTGCAAAATCATGTAGTATTAAGAAGAGAAAAAAGTACCTTTAATATCTGTGTTATTATATCATTTAAGTTGGCAATTTAAAAAGATTTTCATTATTGTAATCACAAAAAGTCAGACTTGATGATACTGGCTACACTATGATGGCTACCCAGGCATCTTGTTTGGTAGTTCAGGCCCCCAAATATTAATAGCCCTATATATGGATGGGAATTTATACCCTAGTATCTAGTAAATATCTGTGTACATTTTTAGACATGTTTCAGTTTTAATAATATACTGGATATAAATTTTGTTTCCTTTTTATAGCATAATCATGATGAAAAAAGGCAGTTACTTGTACTATGAAGGGAACAAAGTACAAAGGATACATTTATGTGACCAAACTGATTTAGCCTCTAAATCACACACTGAAATATTAATTTTAAAAAATTAACAATAAACTGGAAAGTAATTAACAAAAGTATGACAAGCAACCACAAAGACTTTTACAAAATATTGACTAGTCTTTCTTTTTATAGATGTCTTCCTTTCCTTTCTCCAATTACATAATGCAAATTCAGGTATTTTTAAAAAGATACGAGAACTTAAAACTGATAAGCTGATATCCATCTTTGACATGTAAGTTTTTGGAAAAATTACATGGATTTCTCACATGGTCATACTTCTTAAAACAGTAAAATACACAAAGTGTTTTTCTTTCCTTCATCAGAAGAGAACAAGAAAGATGTCCTTACGTTTCCTCCAACTATCAAATATTTTATTCTAATTTACACTCCTTCCTCCAACCATCTAAATCTCTGTGAAAGCAACCTATTTAAAATTGGTTTCTTATTGTACTATACTCTCAGCTCAGTGAAGGCAGAGACCATGTGTTTATTTACCACTGAACATACAGATATGGTATTCTATGAATATTTTATATAGAAATTTAAAAATAATGTAGAAAATAAAATAGAAATATACCATGATATAAAAATTGAAGTGCTTTGAGTTTTATTTTAGTATTTGGCTTTTTAGAAAATAATTTCAATTTTCTGTTTTAGCTATTATAAACATTAAACAAATTTTGCTATTTGCCTCTTTCCAATAATCTTTTATCTGACCAAATGACAGCCTAATATTTCATTTTCTGGTTTTCTGGTAAGATTTATATCTCATAGTAATTTTTATGCATTTGGTGCAAATATTTTTAAACAGCTGCTGCTTGAACTGCTCCACAATCCTGGTTCTCACTGTCTTTCCCTCATCACTCTTTTCTCTATTTCATTTGTTTGTCTTTCTTCAGCTTCATAAAGAAGGGATACTTTTCCTGACCAGTGCTCAATTTTCTGATGTTTCCTTCCACGTCAGTAACTTTGGAGGCACATTTGACTCTTAGTAGGTTCAATTGTGACTTTTAACACAAAGCCTCAGTCACCTGCTCCAGTTTCATTCCCAAATTCCAGGGCTCCATTTCCAAATCCTGTTTGGATGTTTCCAGAGCCATGTCACTTTTACTCAAACTCATGTCTGTCACTAAACCAAGGGTTCCCAACTTTCGGGATATAATGCCTGATGACCTGAGGTGGAGCTGATATAATAACAATGGAAATAAAGTGCAGAATAAACGTGATGCGCTTGAACCATCCTTAAACCAGCCTCTTCCCCCTGCCCCCACCAACACCCCTCCACACACATCCCTGGCCCGTGGAAAAACTGTCTTCCATGAAACAGGTTTCTGGTGCCAAAAAGGTTGGGGATTGCGACACTAAACTCATCTTTCTCCTGAAACGGATGAAGTTTTTCCATAACTGTTTTCATCCTCCTAGGTACCAAGGTTTGAACCATCCAAACCTGCTTCGGTTTCCTTTGCCCACTGATTCCATAGTTGTAAGTCCTTGGCCGCTCTCTGGAATAGCTCCCTCTTCCTTTTATTATTGAAACTATCATTGTTCCAATCTAATCACCTCAACCTTGAAATACTGTATTCAGTTTCTAAATTATAACCCAACTCATCCTTTGTTCTTTCTCCAAGCATTTTTCCAAGCTTGGAAAAAGTATTTGCTTTTTCTCAAACACAGCTTTTAAGATGACGGCAGGTTATGCTAAGAGTTGATAGAACAAGAATCATATGGCCACTGTGCCCTCAGAGCTCTTGTTTGGTAATATGTCTAAACATTTCTTTGAATTTTTTCATATTAAATGTAATACTTTTGCTCCCAAACTGCCAATTATTATAGGACATAATTTTTTTTTTTTTCCTTCAGATTGGGAACCTGAAATGTGAGATGCTGAAATCAGCTGCTCAGAAATGACAGTGATTACAGCCATAGGAAGAGCTCTAAGCTAATGGTTCTCCGTATATGTGCTGCCAGACGCACAAAGCAGAAGGGAGTTTTTAAGATGACATTCATCTCAGACACTCATCATGGCAAACAAATACAGCTTTGGTAGAAAATGATTTACCCGAGTCCTTAAAGAGGTATTCCTCAAGGACCAGTAAGATGTCACATAAGTCCTACTAATTTCCAACTTCGCACTTTAAAACGTTCTGCATAATTTTTTAAAGTTAGACAGAAAGCAGTGGGGAGACACTCTGGAACCTGTGATATTAGATTTGAAGAATTATCTAATAATCCAAAGCAGATGATGGAAGATAATTTTCTTGTATACAATTTACATGGTTTCGTAGAGGCATGCAAAAAACTGCTCTGATTCCATATTCGGTGACTTGCCTGTGGTTAACATTAGGATAAGGCAAAAACGTGGATAAAGGACAAGAGTTCCGCCATGTGGTTTATTCCTTTAGATGAAAGCAGAGACATAAATTCTAATTTAGTCCTAAGTCTTTCCAGGGCAGCTTGAAACTATACTTGGCTTGAAATGTATTAGTTTTTATTATTTTTTCTTTCTTATTCTACAGGATTTCAGTTTTACCTCCACAGTTCTTTCGTGTTAGCCAGACTTATCACATAGCACCGTCTCAAACATAATTTGCTTACATATATGTACATATACATATATATAAGATAGTGATCTCAGAGTCTAAGATTTTAGACAAAAAGAAAGTTCCAAATAAATATTTCTAACTCATGAACTGTCATTAGGCTTTTAAGGCTATTCCAGACTTCCTTATTATAATACTGAACAGTAAAGAAAGCTTTGTGATGGAGATTGCTTGATTTCTGTCAGCTTTTCTGCCCCCCACTCCACACACTTTGGAATCACTTACTAATCCGTGCTCTGAAATTAGTCTTCTTCATTAATGAGAATTAACTACTAAATGAGATACATCTACTTGGACTTCGTTCTTCGCTGACATATACTGGGGAATAACAAACCCAAATTAAAACCAGACTATCCTTTTATCATCCAAAATCAGAAGTGGAAACAGGAATCAAAGACCCCGATACATATAAACCAGATCCTCAAAAGACATTCAGTTGGCATTAAACTGCCTCAAAACTTTACAAGATAACAGAAGTTTTGTATTTTATTTTCAACAGAAAAGAACCACAGACCAATTTAAAACAGTGATCTTTTTCTAGACAGGCTATCAAATTCCTTTATTTGTAAGGCAGAAGCTGAGGAGCAGAAATTCATGACACGATTTCTACCCAGCAGAAGCCTAGGCAAGCCAGGAGACTTTTTGTCTATTCAGATGCAATAAAATTTTTCTCATTATCAAACACATAACTTCTTGGAGTGAATTAAGGTTAAAGGAGTAAAACAAAACTATTTTATTTGCTCTGACTTTCATGGTCAAATGATTGTGCAAAAAATCTATTTCTTTATTTTATGGCTATTTAACAGAACAAACTAAAGTATATTATGTTTCGCTAATAGTGTTGTTTTGCAAAAAAAAAAAAAAAAGGAAGCTCATCATGCTGTTAACAATTCAAGCACTATAACAATAGCTTGTGGAAAGTTCAAGAGTCTGAGAAACAGGCAGACATTGGCATGAATCCAGGCTCCATGAGTTCACTAGCTCTTTGACCTTAGGTTTTAACCTCACTGCCCTGAGCTCTGTATGGAAAACCAGGATAATCATAGCACCTATATCAAAAAGTTGTCTTGAGGATTAGGGACAATATAAATCACCTAGGAAATTTCCATAAGATAATTCATAGTTTTTGCTGGTCAAAAGGGTAAGAGTTAATACAGATAAACCACTTGGAATGATGCCTAACACCTAAGCGTTAGCTGTGGCCACGTTCATTGTCAAGTGGTGAAGGAGAGCTGACAGAACCCACAGGAAAAGAAGCAAAACGGACCCCACACCTAGCACTCCTCAAGGACATGAGGAGAATTCCTATCCGTGACAGACTTTATAAAACTAACAAGCCCCTTGATAAGGTCCTCTGAGAGGCACGGTCTGTAAAGGCCCATTGTTGTTTATTCACTAGGTCATGTCTGACTCTGCAAGTCCATGGGCTGTAGCCCGCCAGGCTCCTCTGTCCATGGGGTTTCCCAGGCAAGAATACTGAAGTGGGTTGCCATTTTCTTCTCCAGGGGATCTTCCCGACCCAGAAATCAAACCTGCTCTCCTGCACTGAAACAGGCAGATTCATTACCACTGAGCCACCAGGCAAAGGCACCATTACTACCCTGGATTTTATAGCTGATGTTGGATATCAAGCAAAATATGGAGAAAGGTTTGATAAAGACTCATCAAGAGATGTCTTCTCTTTAGAATATGCAGCAAGTTAAGGAAGAGCTTTAATTAAGTCCTTTGATGTCTTCTGATTCCTGCTTTCACCTCTGGACTGATAGAACATAGGGCCAGGCCCCAGAGAGAAACAGACACTGCAGGCTGCCTAAAGGAGGAACAGGGTGGGAGAATGGAACCTTGATCCTCAGGTTGAAAATAACATCATACAAAAAGAGCAAAAAAAAAAAAAAAACCTACAAGATAAGTTCTCAATAAACTCTTGTCCCCCAAAGAGTTAAATAGTTCTGGGAAGATTCTCAAGTTGTTCTCTGAGCAGCTTTGAGGAAATCCATAATTTCTGTGTCATGGTAAATAAAGCACTAAAGAACATTTCTGATGATTTACTCTGAAATGTATACCACCCTAAGTTAAACACATTTTTAACGAAAACTTTACTTCTGTTTTCCTTTTTCTTTCTCATAAATTCTCAAATTTATGAGATATGAGCATTTAGAAGTTGGAGCTGTTTCTCTGCAGAAATGATCTAAGATTCAAACATGGTAGTGGACGACCCCACCCTTACGGCAGAAAGTGACGAGGAATAAAAAGCCTCTTGATGAAAGTGAAAGTGGAGAGTGAAAAAGTTGGCTCAAAGCTCAACATTCAGAAAACAAAGATCATGGCATCCGGTCCCATCACTTCTTGGGAAATAGATGGGGAAACAGTGGAAACAGTGTCAGACTTTATTTTTTGGGGCTCCAAAATCACTGCAGATGGTGACTGCAGCCATGAAATTAAAAGATGCTTACTCCTTGGAAGGAAAGGTATGACCAACCTAGATAGCATATTCAAAAGCAGAGACATTACTTTGCCAACAAAGGTCCTGCTAGTCAAGGCTATGGTTTTTCCAGTGGTCATGTATGGATGTGAGAGTTGGACTGTGAAGAAGGCTGAGCGCTGAAGAATTGATGCTTTTGAAGTGTGGTGTTGGAGAAGACTCTTGAGAGTCCCTTGGACTGCAAGGAGGTCCAACCTGTCCATTCTGAAGGAGATCGGCCCTGGGATTTCTTTGGAAGGAATGATGCTGAAGCTGAAACTCCAGTACTTTGGCCACCTCATGTGAAGAGCTGACTCATTGGAAAAGACTCCGATGCTGGGAGGAGTTGGGGGCAGGAGGAGAAGGGGACGACAGAGGATGAGATGGCTGGATGGCATCACCGACTCGATGGACGTGAGTCTGAGTGAACTCCGGGGGTTGGTGATGGATAGGGAGGCCTGGCGTGCTGCGATTCATGGGGTCGCAAAGAGTCAGACGCGACTGAGCGACTGAACTGAACTGAGTAAGAGCACTGGTCTGCTTAGAAAGAAAAGAATTCTTCCAAGTGCCCTGAAAAGGACACGCACTTCTATCATTGGCATGAACAGGTTTAAAAGCAACTGCTGATGACCACAGCACATTGATTAGAACTAATTATTTTAAAGCAGAGGAAGTTCCAAAATGCATCCTTTCATGTTAGTGACTAAGCAAGTGGGTAAAGGAACTCACTAAATGAAGTAAACCTGAGCCAGTCTTGGTGATACTCAACTGTGCAGGACACCAGCACTGTTGAAATGAGCAGGTGCTTTTGGCTTTAGGATCTGGCAGCACACAGTAGGTGCTCAATATATATTTACTGAATGAGTGAATTAACATGTAATTACAATCATATGCAGGGCTACTTATTTCATACCATGTGCTATATATTTAATATTATTGGTCAATAAACCTTGCTAAAACAGAGATTTGTTTACAGAGCAACACCTCTGTATTAATGCTACTTAATCTTCTTTTTTGAGGAGTTACAGAAACATAGTAAAAGGTATCTATTACAAAATGCTTGTTGACTTTTAAGATTTAAATTTCATCAGGTTAGTATTCTTTCTTGAGGGAAAAAGAATATCTTTCTAACCTTCCATTAGGAAGATTTAGTATCTCTTAGATGGTATTATAACTATCTAATATATATAGATAGTTATATATGGTATATAACCATCTAACTATACCTGGAAAAGTTAACAATGGCAAACTGTGGCTTTAACATATGAAACAGCTAGAATCTGGATAAAGCACAGAACATCCACTGGTTTTCTGAATATTTTAAAATATATCAATATGTTTACTTAAGAAAGTTCTTACAAACTATTTTTTTTAGCTCTTCTAATCTAGTAAAAGTTTAAAAAAATTCTTTTCTTCCCTGTATTGTACATTCCCTTGCAGTGTGATATATGACTAAAGAATAGTAACATGGAGACAAGTAATGAAGACAAGAGAAGTTAAGGAAGGAGAAAAACCTTGAGATAGTAGAAATAATTGTACACTTTAAATTTACCTAAGTATATAGACTGTATGTATGTGAGTGAATGGACACTTTCATTTTATTTTTGCCTAAAGAGTTAGGTATTCTGCAAAGACTTAGGTACTCTAAGAGTTAGTTAGGTATTCTAATACAAATTAGATGTGATTTGTATTAAGCTCAAATAAATATTAAATCATGCTGTTCAGACAGTAACTTTCAGAAAAGGCTACATTCTTGCTTCATTTTACACATGTACAGTTTCAAAAGGCAAAAATTGTATCAATTTAAACTTTCCACAATATCTAGTTTCCACTGCTACCATTCCCTTTTATTTGATAATGTCTTACTTTATTGATATTTTATGTTTACACATCAGTCTCTCCAATCAGACTGAAACTTCTTCTTAAGTCTTTAATGCATTTTGGAATCCTGAGTGCCCTGTGCAGAGTAGGCACATGTTAAACATTTATGGAAATGAATTTTGCTCTTGCACTTTCCTCTTCCAACTACATTTTTGTATATTACCATCCCTTTTAGGGCCCTTTTGTAAGAGCCAGAGTAATTTTTCTCTCTATCCACATCAGGAATCTTTGTCTTTTATAGAAAGTGTACTCCCTGAAGGTAACAAATACAAAATAGTATTTTTAAAAAACAGTAATAAAAAAACCTAATAATTTATTTAATTATTACAGATATGAACAGATATTAAGTTGACATAAATATCAATATGTCAATGTGTAAGTTATGTTTTATCATAGACATCAAAATTTGAATAACTGACAGGAACAATTGCACTAAAAGAGCCAGAAAAGTGACTTAGCAATGTGAGCTACTGAAAGATGGTTATTAAAGTACTTAACTGCTTCAACTATGTTTTCAAGGTGATGGGAAAATTCTCTCATGGATTTTGTTTCTTATATTTCTTCAAAGCAACTATAAAATATCATAACATTGTTCATTCTCAACAGTATATTATTTACACATAATCTGAATCTTAGAAATTTATTCTTAGGGTTATCTGTAAGATGCCAAGTAACTACCTAGTAAACTGAATTAGCTCAAAGGCTCAAGGCTCTTACCATCAAATCCATCTTCTTCTGACCCTAGTTCATCGTCTGAGCAGATGTTGAGGACATTTACCAGCATCTCAGTCACTGAGGAGACAAAGGAAAGAAAGAAAAAATAGTCTAAAACATTTACTGTAATATTAATTATTACTCTGGCACTGTTAATGAGCAGGCTTGGCAGTAACATTCTTACCTATATTGAAGATGGAATTTCCTGCATAATAGTTTTTATAAAATTCAGATCATAAAAGATATCAGGCTTTGTGTTTCTATGTAGACTTTATATTATTAAAATTATCAGCTCATGCCTACAAAATCTAATGGAAACATTGACCAGGTATCAGTCAATAGACAGTGGACCGAAGAAAAATGTGGATGTGTATATAGTATACATCTATGAAGGAGAAAATGCTTTTTAATTTTTATTTATTTGTGCAAAAATGCTGTTAGATTTAGACAAGGTTACAAACATTAGGTTCATAGGGATCAAGTGAATGCTGGAGCTCTTTTTAATTTTTAGTCCCCCAGAGAACTCAGTTTAGTGATAGAAATATGGCTTGTGTTTACAAAAAACTGATAATTGATGAACTAATATATTTGACATAGCTTTGAGAATATTGATTTAAAAAATTAATGTGTTGATATATATATATATCATTAAATTTCATTTTCAAAAAGGTTTTACAAATGAAGCTTAGATAAGTCTAATAAGAAATTTACTTGAGTAAATAGATTAAAAGAGGGCTGTATAAAAGCATTATACACAGAAATTAGTACTGCAACGCTTTATACTAAGTTACATGTTATTTGCGTTAAACATTTTTAAAAGTTAGGTTGGGTTCTATCATGAGTGTGAAAAGAAGCTTGTCCAGTATTTCTTCAAGAGTTCAGTTTTAAAATCAATGTTCTTCTAGCATTAAAGATATATGTGAAAGGGTGAAACTTCAGTGGGGCCAACATTAACCCAGAGCTTCAGTTTCATTATCAAAAATAAGTTATGTACACACATATATTACTATATTCTTTTGTTACAGATGTTCAAAAAATCTGATTAATTAATGGCAACAACCCACATGAAGGGTGTTCAAGGATAGTTGTCAGGATTCTCAGTGCTTTTCTGTCCATGCTATGATCTGATGGGTGCAAGGAAGTGGTGACATGGAGTAGAACTGGGACCATTTATCTCTTAAAATTAAAATTTACTGACTCTTAAAATTTACTTTTGACTTGTTTTGGTGTTGAAGGGGAAGACTTCTTTGATGACAATTCATAACTTCTTGGGTTTAATCATTAAAGGATATTTAAAGAAAAAAACAAGGATTGTAGGAAAATATTATACATATTAATATATTACATATATGTATGAATGTAAATACACAATATTTCAGAAAAATGCACAGCTTTTCTCTAAAATTCCCCCACAGGCCATTATTTTTCTAAAACAAGTGCCGGCTCTTATGTTTATTACAATGTCTATTCCCTTTCTCTGTGATGCTCAAGACTTGGCTTGAGGAATGATCCAGACTATCACCATCATGCCTCCTGAATGGAAAACTCAAGTTCAGTGGGTGCAGGCTTTTCCTCAAAATTTTTGTTGCAGTTTAGGTCAAAATACAAAAAAACAAATAAAGGGGGACTGAAGGAAAGAAAGAAAAGACCAATTCTTCTGAAAAACTGGAGCATGCTAATAAACAACTTTTAAAATATACATTTTTCTCATCTAATGGTCACAATATTTATCACCAATCAGTTGCTCAGTTGTGTCCAACTCTTTGCCACCCATCGTGGCAGGCTCCTCTGTCCATAGGATTTTTCAGGCAAGAATACTGGAGTGGGTCACCATTTCCTCCTCCAGGGGATCTTCCCAACCCAGGGATCCAACCCATGTCTCCTACATTGCAGGTGGATTCTTTGCTGTCAAGCCATTATTATAATGAACTATTTTGTTGTTGTTGTTGTTATTGTACATGCTGTGTTTCAAAATATTGTAAACATTAATCACTTTCATTCAATGATTATTATTAACATCAGAAATGTGAGGAAAGCCTGGTTATCTCAACCTTTTAATTTGGTAGTTTGTAAAATAAAATAGAACTTTTGAATTATAATACAAAGGGGTAAGAAGAGAAGGTAGCCATTATTATAGCTTGAAGCCAGTCAAAACTATGAATTTGTTACTTTAAGTTGGATTATTCTAATAAGATTATGTAAATTATCCTAATAGTTCTCATTTCTTTTATTTCCCCCTTAATTCCATCCATTACATGTTAATAATATGTACAATGACACACTTTCAAATTTCTGCTCCTATGGTGCAGCTTGTGAGTTTTATTGGTTAGACCAAAGGCTTTCTCTTTCTGAACATTTCATGGTAAAAGAGCCACAAGTTTTCTCCTTCCTTCTCATATCATTTTATGTAACACCAACATACATACACTGCCAGGTGTAAGACGGATAGCTGGTGTGAAGTTGCCGTGTAGCAGAGACAGCCCCGTCCAGTGCCCTGTGATGACCTGGAGGGATGGAATGAGGGGAGAGGAGGCAGGCTAGGAAGCCAGGGGAGGTATGTATAATAATGGCTGATTTGCACTGTTGTAACAGAAACCAATGCAACATTGTACAAAAATTTGTTTTAAATATATCTAAAGAAAAAGAAAAAAAAAGAACATCCCAGGATTCCACAACACACCTTTTTCCCCAACAAACGGCAGGGACCAGGTGAAAACATCCATGAAATTTGGAAGCCAGTATGGATGAGGAGAACAGTTGAATTGCCTGATATTCATGACATTGTTCTCATACTTCAATACTGCAGCTGAAAAAACAAAAAGAAGGAAATTAGATTCACAAGCATATATTTCTGCTTCTACAAATGGCTTGAGTTGATCAAGAGAATGCAACTAATTGACTTAAGCTCCAAAATATCAAGGCAAATAGCTTCATCTGTCATGAATGTTTATACTAGTTATGGATTTAATCTTCACTCAGCGTGATATGTAACTGCAAAATATATGAATGCCATATATGAAAATTCATTATAATTTGGCAAATATATATAAAAAATAGTTAATCAAACACCAGGAATTGGATTAAGCTTTTTTGCAGCCAAGAATATTTTAGTCTTATTTAAAATTTGATGAGACAAATAAAAGTGGCATAGGTAAGTTAGTGCAATATAATAATCTCAAATATCTGAACAGAATTTATTTCTACTGCTTTTAAACCACACTTTTTTTCCCCAGTAGAACTCATAACAGTTGTACAAACAGTTTAAATTAGACTGCAATCTTGACTTAATAAAGTAAAACGTTTGGATTGAATTCTGCCTTAAATAATATGCTGGTATCTGACTCCACCCTTGACTTCCGAAAAGGATGCACCATCCGCAAAGAATAGGAAAATAAATCTGCTTGCTTTACTCTGGTTTGTCTGGTGTCTGTAGGCTGGATTGATACTCATATAGAATGTTATGGGTGAAGAGATGCTAAGAGCACAGCTGATCTGCCTTCTAACCAGGTTCAGAATTTCATCTATAGCAATCAGGACACAGTGTGAGCAGGTCTCTGTGAATACTTTCAATGAAGCAAAAGCTTTACTACTTACTGATCTTAGTTCTCCCTTCTGGAAAAATACAGAACAAGTACACTTCTGTTTCTTTAAACATTAAGAACAATACTCTCATATTGCAGACTTTCTATGATGGCATGATTAGCATCTGTGTGTGCGTGCTAAGTCACTTCAGTTGTGTCCAAATCTTTGCAACGCTATGGACTGTAGCCCGCTAGGCTTCTCTGTTCCTGGGATTCTCTAGGCATGAATTCTGGAGTGGGTTGCCATTCCCTCCTCCAGGGGATCTTCCTGATCCCGGATTTGAACTAGCATCTTCTGCGGCTCCTGCACTGCAGGTGGATTCTTTACCATAAAGCCACTTAGGAAGCCCATGATTAGCATTTTCTTAGCAGAAATTACTGAACAGATCCTGATGCTACTGCTAAGTCGCTTCAGTCGTGTCCGACTCTGTGCAACCCCATAGACGGCAGCCCACCAGGTTCTGCTGTCCTTGGGATTCTCCAGGCAAGAACACTGGAGTGGGTTGCCATCCTAAGATGATGTCAAATGAGTTTTTTTATGGCTTTGTCTGGGGGTTTAAAATATAGAAAAATTAATCATTTCACTACCTTAAAATTTTTAGGCTGACTTTATAAGTGAAGGATTAGTTATAGCATGTGATTCCTATGCATAAACACAGGCCTTAAAAATCTTTTTTTTTTTTAAATTACTGGAAGTTTACTAGATTTGAGCTTTTGCATCAGTGTCTGCACTAACATCTTTTCTTCTTACTTGATGATATCTTTAACTTAACATTGCTTTCATAGCTCCACATTTTTCTTTTACTTTGAATGTTTTCTCAGAATCTCTGAATTTCCAAATTCTTCCCAGACCTTGGTGCCCAGCTCAAGCACTATCCCCTCTTTGAAATCTTTCCTGATTTCTTCTGATGAGTGTCTTTCCTCTAAATTCCCAAAGCCCTTGACTTAAAGCTCTATTTGCATTTATTATTTAATTTAAATACAAGAATTCTATGTATATACATATATGCCCAATGTCTCCCTGTGTCTGTAAGGAAAAGTACCCTTCAGCAGACTTAATAGTATTTATGTTTGAGTGCTGAAGAATTGATACTTTTGAATTGCATTACTGGAGAAGACTCTTGAGAGTCCCTTGGACTGCAAGGAGATCAAACCAGTCAATCCTAAAGGAAATCAACCCTGAATATTCATCAGAAGGACTGATGCTGAAGCTGAAGCTCCAGTATTTTGGCCACCTGATGAGAAAAGTCTATTCATTGGAAAAGACCCTGATGCTGGGAAAGATTGAGGGCAACAGAAGGCGGCAGCAGAGTGTGAGATGGTTAGATAGCATCACCAACTCAATGGACCTGAATCTAAAACAAACTCTGGGAGATAGTGGAGGACAGAGGAGCCTGGCGTGCTGCAGTCCTTGGAGTCACAAAGGGTCAGACATGACTCAGTGAATGAACAATAACAATGCTTGTTTCACATACCATCTTCTTAGTATAGATGCTCAAAAGCTAAGGACATATCTTGATATTTCCCCCACAATCTTTTTCAAGAAAATTCCTCCTAATCCTTTGACCTTTTCCTCAACCTGTACATCGTATTCTGGATGTCTGTCACATCAGCAATGCGACTGTTAAAGTGTGGCTCAGAACTAATATAATCTTGGGGGGGGATGATCAGTGCAGAGTATGGGAAGAATGTATAGTTTTCTGTGATTTGCATACTACATACATCATACTGCAGCTGAACAATAAGTGGATGTTTTCAGCAGCTTACCATTAACAAAAATCATACTTGATAAGAGTGAGGTTTTTTCTTTGAATCATATTTCAGGCTGACCAACCCAATTCCAGAGAACAGAATCACAGATGGTTTGGGGACAAGTATTACAGATGGTACATTCAACACTGAGTTACTGCCTTCCTATAGAATACTGAATCCTCCATACACTTCTGTAAACTCATTCTTCTTTGCATTCTTTTTTCATTATCCTATCATTGATTCGATATGTCATTTGGCCTAAGGATACATTCACACAGTATTAAAAACATGCAAAACGAAAAAATCAGGGCAAATGACAACATCACCTTTGTGAGATTAGAAAGGTGAAGTCCTTTCAGCTTAGCTGCCTGGTCTCTGAGCACCAGCTTCATGGAAATGGTATTTATACTATTTTTAAATACTGCATATTCTTAGTAGGAATGGATCTTCCTGTCTTCGAAAGAATCTTTTAGGTTCTAAGTTGTCTTTTTGAAGAGTAATTTCTTCTCTAAGTTTTCCCCACTTTTTATTAGCTTAGGATGGTGCAGCAGGAAGAGATAAATAAATGTTATAACTGAGAGTACCCAGGAGAAAAGGGAGGCTTTCGATAATATGTCATTTAGTCCTTACTACGAATCTGAAAAACAGATGTGACTGCCCTCATGCTATAGACTAGACTAAGGATCTGAGGTTGAGAAGTAAAATAACTGTCTCAGGATCATGCAACAAGGAACTAGAAGATTTTACTCCCAATTCAAACTCAGCTTTTACTGACACCAAATCCATCCTCTTTCTAACATCCCTCTGTCTCTCCTAAGTGATCAATATTTGAATTCCAGTCCGAGCTATTATACCAATTTAACTTTGAATATGATGTTCATAATTAAAGATGTTTTAGCTTTTTGCCAAAATCCATGTTTGAGAAAAATGAAATACGGTGCACATTCACTAGTGTGGATAAAGCTTGTCCAATAGATAAAGCAGAAGTTCTGTTTTGTCACTGGTGACACAAAGCATTTATTCATTTGACACTGGCTCAACACAATTTATCCACGTGCCTACCGATAATGCAGATACTGTTTACAGATTTTATTTTTGTTTATTAGCAACAGAAATAATACCATTTAATAGAGGCTACATTTTCTAAGCATCTGCTCTATGTGTTCCTGTGCTCGGGCTTGATCATTTCAGTCTTGTCTGACTCTCTGTGACCCCATGGACTGTAGCCCACGAGGCTCCACTGTCCATGGGATGCTCCAGGCAAGAATACTGGAGTGGGTTGCCATGCCCTCCTCCAGGGGATCTTCCTGACCCAGGGATTGAACCCATGTCCCTTATGTCTCCCGCATTGGCTGGTGGGTTCTTTATCACTAGTGCCGCTGGGGAAGCCCATCTGCTCTATACCAGGCACTGTATTTGGTGTTTAATAAGCAAATACCTTCACAATATCTCTCAAAAAAGTGGTTCTTATTTACATTTTCAAAATAAGCAGAGAGGTTATTTGCCCAAGGTCACAGATGAGAAGCAGCAAACCTCAGTTTGGTTTTGAATCTGAAGTCCCTCATCTTTTCAGTTTTCCACAATATTCTCACCCTAACTGCATAAATCACTCCAGGTCTACCAAGTGCTGGACACAGAGTCTCCTTCCACGTTCATTCCTTTTTTAAAAAAGGGAGCACTGGACGGGAAGCCCAGGCGCCCAGGCTGAAGGATGAATGCTGTCATGAATTACTCACAAGACCCAAGAACACTTAATGTCTCTGCGTCTCAGTTACCTCACTTTTTACTACTTGGGTTTATTTGGATAATTTACACAACCTCTTTCAGATCTGAATAATGTTAACCGACTTCTGGAACGAAGCTCTCATCATTAATGCAAAGATTGATGAATGTTCTCAGTAATTCTAAAAGCCGTTAATAGAACCTTTTCCCTTAATTTTCAATATATTAAAAAAATAGCTTTCATTTAAAGATGCAAATGCAGCAATATGCATTCTCTTCTTCAGCCATATAAAATACTCATGCAAATACACTTCTTGAATAATCTTACATTAATAACTTATGACTTTTGATTTTTTTGCATAATATATATATCACAAAAATATATAAAAAAATTCAAACCAGAACAGTCCCAAATATCCAGTCACGAAATTCACAGTTAACGTTTCATCTTCCACCTCCCACATCCTCCGCCCCTGCCACCTGCCTCTGTCACTGGAATTACGAAGCTCAACTATAGCCCTAACAGGATGCTCTCCTGTGAAGTATTTGAAAGACACTTATCTCCACCGGCCACATAAATAATACAAACGGTTGTACTTCAAGAATCACTTGAGACCACCTCCTGAGATCTTGTCTGAGAAAGAGAGAGGAAAAAAGAACGAAGTCTATCATCAAGGGCCTCCTTTATTCTGCTGGCAATTATACATGACCTTGTGTCCTTTAACAACTGTATTAGAGGCCAGGGGACAGAAGATGACACATATACGGGCCTTAGGTTACTGACCATAATTCAGAACAGACCAGACAGCACGGCACAAATGCTCTTCCACTGCACATGCAGGTGTGAAGAACAGTCAGAAGAAATCTGGTATAAGACAAAGAGTATTAATCTGTTTGGATCTGGAGACCTGACTGCCAGTTCTTTTTCTGATACCAAAATTATGGCAGGAAAGCTATCCAATTAACTGGTCCCATCTTGCTTATGCAGAAGACAGATATAAAATCAGCAACAAAGAGACTGCTCCCAGTTGGGAATAGGAAGGGGCACTGGACCTCTATCATATCTAGTGATATAACAAGGCCCTCTAATATAGTGAAACCTGAGGAACAGCATCTAGATTTTAATTCAGTCTTTTCTCTATCAAACCACGCACTAACTTGCTAGACCAAATCCAAATCTGTAAATTAAAGGGATCTCTCTTACTCAAAAATGGAAATTTTGATGAGACACAAAACCTAGTATTTCACAAAAACTTGGTAACACATCTCAGCATCTTCTTTACAATTGCCATCACCAGGGAGGCTGATGACAGAGCAGTGAATGACAAAGACATAAGGTCAAAAGAGAGCTTCTAGTTTAAGAGAAGTTATCTAAATATTCGACTGTGGTGATAAAGAAGACTCTTGAGAGTCTCTTGGACTTCAAGATCAAAGTAGTCAATCCTAAAGGAAATCAACCCTGAATATTCATTGGAAGGACTGATGCTGAAGCTGAAGCTCCAATACTTTAGCCACTAGAGGTGAAAAGCCGACTCATTGGAAAAGACCCTGATGATGGGAAAGACTGAAGGTAGGAGGAGAAGGGGGCAACAGAGGATGAAATGGTTGGATGGCATCACTGACTCAGTGGACGTGAGTTTGCTCCAGGAGAGTGCTGCAGTCCATGTGGTCTCAAAGAGTGAGACACAAGTGGGCAACTGAAGACAACAAGCAAAATATTGCTGACAAGATGCATTTGACTAGCTCACCAAATCATGGGCTGAACACATTCCAAGTGGATTTCAAGAGAAACACAGAGCTCCTTTTCTGAAAGCCTTCAGATTAGTAACTGTAATACTCCCAACATACCTCAGGCATTCTCAACACTACTAGTAGGGTTGTTCAATAGCAGAGAAGAGCCCACCAGAAGAGGAATGATGAAGTTTATTCTTTTGACCCTTCTGCTAACATTTTTCATCTCTTTAACTTTAATTGACCGTGTACTGCCCCCTTCAAAAGACAGGATGGAAGGACAGAAAAGAAACAAAGATGAGAGGAAAGCAAAGGAGGGCTCTTCAGAATCACTGTAAGACATCCAGAACCAGAAATAGCAAGAAAAAAACAGGCATAATAGTCCCAGGATGTTTTTTCCTTTCAACTCTTCTACCCACAGATGCCCTAGTAGAAAAACTAGCATCAGTGTGTTCTTTTGGCAAAGTCCTACCATCACAGAAGGAGGCATGATAGCTTGATGGATAAAATTCTTGAGGTAGGACTATGTACTCAAAATGTCCTTTGGTGGTGTTTTAAGATTATGTTGGTATGCTTTTTCAAATATATATTTTTCCATAAAGATTACTTTTGGGTGGGGGACAATTTTAATTTAAAAATTTGGGAAGACATATATGTACATTTACATAAATGCCTAGTTATCACACTACACGTTATAGCATCCATGAATACAATCTCTCTGATTCCTTCCATTTAGAAATCTGATTTCTAACTCTTGTTCTCCTTTTTTTTTTTCCTTCTCCATGTCCTGTACTTGCCTGATGGATTTTGTTTTAAAATGATTCCTTTTTTATTATTAGTAGCCCAGGTAAAAGGCATGACGTAGGTCAAAGGTAATTTACCAGTTCATGAGGGTTGTTATAGTTGGTGAGCAAAGGCTGTTCTTATAACTCACTCTTACTCTATGGCTCATAAGTTCAGGTAAAAGTAAGTATGCAAGTCATTTATTAAGAGGGACTTCAAGTCTTCAATTTATAGGTAATTTTGTCATAATAATAAACTTTAGTGTGTGTTTTTTAATTTAATGCTCAAATCACTCAATACTTAAGATAGCGTATCTCACAGGCAATGCTTAGTGACTTCCACAATAATGACTGAAGTTCACCAACTTGAAATATTTTAGTATGCCTGGATACAAATAGTAGGTATATGTAATTATCTTGAAGCTAAGAGCTAATGACTTTGTACTTATGGAAATACACACACGTGTTTCTGTATATATAACTCTTTTATGCCTATACCCTTATTCTTCCTCTTACCCTGTACATGCCTCTTTCACGGCACCTATAACACCTTCTTTAGCTTTGTCACAAGTCTCCTACATAAAATGCAGATGATATTATCTTACACAAGGCAGGTGACTGTACTAGATGTATTTGTGAAGTTGTCTGAGCCAATCTTATGATTATGTCTGTGTGTCACTGAATGACTGTATGTGTGTTATGGGTTTTCCTTCTTAACACTGCATTGGCAAACTGTGAATCAAGTATTATTCAAACACAAAGTTTTGAGTAAAGTAAGTGGAAGGTAGATGATAGAAGGGAGGAAGAGGGCATAGATCTCTCTTGTTTTCTTTTATTGTGCCTTGTACCATACCTTGCACATGGTTAATGGTCAATAGTTGGTTGAAGTAAAAGTTTAAGGGAAGACAGAGAGAAAAGAATGACAAGATTGAAAAAAAGAAGAAGGAAAGAAAGAAGGAAGATAGGTGAAGAAAGAAAAAATAAAGAAAAAATTTAAAACACAAAACATGTAACTTGTGAGGATATTAAAAATATAACCAACCACACATGAATGGAAGTCTCAAGAATGCTTGAAAGAATTTTGGGAAAAAGTAATATGCCACTTCAGAGGCTGAATTCTGTTTCAAAACTGTAAGAGTCTAAAATAGATAAGAGTAGAAATCATACTGTCTCTATCACACAGTGACTATGTGATCATGAGCAAATGTTTCTCATTATTTATTTGAGTTGCACCATGCTGCGTGCTTAGTTGCTCAGTCCTGTCCAATTCCCTGCGACCTCATGGACTGTCGCCCACCAGGTTCCTCTGTTCATGGGGATTCTCCAGGCAAGAATACTGGAGTGGGTTGCCATGTCCTTCTCCAGGGAATCAACCCAAACCAGGGATCAAACCCAAGTCTCCTGCATTGCAGGCAGATTTTTTTACCACCTGAGCCACCAGGAAAGCCCATAATTATGAGCTGTTCTGTCATATTTAGAGTATGAAAATCAAATAAAATATTAATAACATATATGTTAATATTCATAATATATACAATCAGATAAAATCTTTGGCACCTGAAAAATGTAAAGTATCACGACTCAGTTTTAAATTCCTGGAGGAGAGAATAGCTATCTATTTTTAATAATTTTGCCATTTTACAATTCTTACCTCATGTGTCACATCATTATATTAGGATCCAGAGAATTTGAGCCAAAAATTGATCCTTGGAATTAGCTCAAGTCCAGTCAAGCACTGTGAATCATTTCTACCATTATAATTTCATCAAGAGAATTTGAATTGCTACTGTAAAATATTTTTTGCTAAGTCAATAAGAAGGAGTCATTGGCAGTTTTGATTTCCCTATCAGTTTGAACTGATAACATTCCTTTAAGTTCTAATCTATACTATTACAATGCTAAAATATGACTTAATCAACCCTGACTAAATGAGAGAGATTTAGCTAAAGCTTTAAAATATTGAAGGAGATGGCATGGACATAGGAAACACTGTGTCCATTGTGGTTATTTTTCAGTCGCTCAGCTGTGTCTGACTCTTTGCAACCCCATGGACTGCAGCACACCAGCCTTCCCTGTCCTTCACTATCTCCCGGATTTTGCTCAAACACATGTCCATTGAATAGATGATGCCATCCAACCATCTCATCCTCTGTCACCCCCTTCTCCTTGCTCTTATTGTTGATATCCACTCCAAATATATAACAAGGGTTTAAGTGTACCTTGGAGAAGGAAATGGCAACCCACTCCAGTACTCTTGCCTGGAAAATCCCATGGACGGAAGGCTACAGCCCATGGGGTCGCAAAGAGTCCGGACATGACTGAGCAACTTCACTTTCACTTCGTGGGATGCACTTTGAAAACTAGTACCTGTATCTTATCTGTATCTGTTTCTGTATCTGCATGCGATTATAGAACACTCTTCCACCTTGTACTTGGTGTCAAGCCATAAGCTGTAGCTTGCAATGGTTCTCGGTTGCTTGGCAACTAGTTAATATTATCTCCTTGGAACTGAGTTAATATTAAGCTCATATACTTGATATCTACTATTTTTTTTTTTTGGTCATCTACTTTATTCGTGGAAGTAAGTCATTGAGTCTCTTGAAGGTCTAGAATCTCTAGATAATGAAAAGGAAGTGATAATCCATTGACTCATGTCTTTAACTTGTTACATACATATGGTTCCTGTTTGACCTTCTGTTAAATGCCTTACTGACAATTAGACTTTTAGAGAAGTTGGTTTTAGTTCAGGTTAAGAATCTTCACACCATCTGTGAGAAAATGAAACGTAACCCCTCAAGATGTGAGGCTTAATGGGTCTTGTCCAAATGACAGCAGACCACTGACAGTGTATCTGGATGGAGAACTCAGCTTCGCTGGAGGTCTTGTCTGCATCCCCAGATAAAGGTTCACAGAGCACTGATTCTACGGGTGGAACTTGGTGAAAAATGAAGACTGTTATCCAGTCACTAAGCCACGTCCAACTCTTTGTGACCTCCCGTGAACTGCAACATGCCAGGCTCCCCTGTCCTTCACGACTTCCTCCCAGAGTTTGCTCAAGTTCATGTCCATTGAGTCCACTGGTGATGCTATCTAACCATCTTATCCTCTGCACCCCTCTCCTCCTTTTGCCTTCAATATTTCCCAGCTTTCCAAGGTCTTTTCCAATGAGTCAGCTGTCCTCATCAGGTGGCCAAAAGTGAGGATTACCTCACCCACTGCCATATAATACTTTGCTGTGTGTGTGTTAGTTGCTCAGTCGTGTCTGACTCTTTGTGGCCCCATGGACTGCAGTCTGTCAGGCTCCTCTGTCCACGGGATTCTCCAGGCAAGAATACTGGAGGGGGTTGCCAGTTCCTTCTCCAGGGGATCTTCCTGACCCAGGGATTGAACCCAGGTCTCCCATATTGCAGGCAGGTTTTTTACCACCTGAGCCACCAGCGAAACCTATACTTATTTTGTTGAAAACTGCTGAAATGAACAATCCTGTAGTGGTGTTGGTTAAGAAATCCAGGTCATTTGTTAGAGCAAAGATATATAGATTATATGTAGCTTAATTTAATTAAAATATATAGTGAGAGTAGTTCCTAAGTTTTAAGTCTTGATTTTCTATTTCACCACATGGACAGAGGAGCCAGGCGGGCTACAGCTCATGGGGTCGCAAAGACTGAGACACACGAACACCTTCACTTTCACTTCCCATTAATTAAATGTTTAAATGTAAGCAAGGTGACTGCTGGATTAAAACTAATCTATTTAGAAAGTGGCCTCCGGCAATGACACTTTCATAGCAGAGTCAAACAAAAGCAAAAGCGTGAGGTGGGGTGGGGGTGGGGAGGGTATCTTTTCAAGGGAGAAATTATATATTTCAGAATAGTATAAAAGATACTCTAACTTTATTCTTTTAATAATGTATATACTTGGATGTATAACACTCATGCAATTTTAAAGTGGTAACAAATGACTCTTCATTTCAAAAGCTTTTCCTTTCTTATTGAAGAATAGTCAGTCACCTAAACAATAAGCTGAAAGCTGAATAGAGGATCAGGGCAAACACTGCCCAGAAAGCTTTCACATAACAAAGGTGATCCACAAGGGCACAGGAGGTGGTTAACTTGTGGGCCCTGGAGTCAGACTGCTGAATTTCAGCCTCAGTGCTAATCCCTGACCAGCTTGTACGGGCCTTGGCAAAAGTATGTAACTCCTCTGTCCCAGTTTCTCATCAATGAACTCAAAATTATAATGTAGTTCATAGAATCATTGAAAGATTAAATGAGTTTATTCATGGAAATGTAGATCACTGTCTGGCAATGGTATATGTTCAATATTATTAGTTATTACTATTGCTATAGGTATAGGAAATCACAACACAGATCAGTTCCACATATTGAAGTCTTGGTTATATAAGGCAGTGTAAAGGGGCCATTCTATTGAAATCTTTCTGTGGTTAGTTTTATCCATTTATCTCAGAGAAGTGATTTCTCTGAAAACCCCAATCAAAATCTTCTAACTTCAAGTTCTCTTGACCTTTAAATGTCTACCTAAATTTCTTTTTTACCATCTCATACTGATAGTAAAGGAAGCTAATACTAACAGTTTTTTCATGGTTTCTGCTTTGCTCCTTCATAGACTCTTATATTCCATACTGTTTCTTGGTGGACTGTGCTAGGTTTAATAACCATTATTAAGAAGTTATCTTCTTGGGGTGTATAATTCTGCAAATACTCATGTTAATCAAATAAACAAAGAAATGAATATTTTTGGTGGGAGTGTATCTTATTGTTTTGCTCTAACATTTGTTAGCAAGTACCAAATAAGAAAATGCTACCATGAATACGTATTTACATTTTCTATACTGAAATAAGTGAACTGGCCAAATAGTTGCTCAAGGCCAATTAAGAAAACCTTTAGATGTGAGATGACCGCAGGGATAAAGTAAAGGCTGTGAAAACTATTGCCGTTGGACAAAGTCTCTAGATTAATTTTATCCAATTTGTAAGGCAACTAGGGATCACAGTTATGGCTGTGGTTGCAAATGCTTCAAAGTGTTTCCAAATGTTTAGTCAAGGCTAAAGGTCATGCCCATGCTTAAGGAAGGCCTCAGACTCTACAGAAATGGTCCCTTGTTATAAAATGTGGGCGGTCTTTGCAGGGAACTAAGCTTTTAAACACGGTATATACAGAGAGAAAAGGTGCTACTCAGGTTGCCTGGACAATGACTGGTGCCTTCCAAAAACGCCCCTGCCCATCTCCCTCTTCCACTCAGGATAAGGATCGAATCTAGCTGGTTCTTATTTGACTCCTGAACCAGGCGGGTACCAGCTATCTCTGCTTGTGGAAGTTACTCCTGAATGGTAAAAAAAGTTCCCAGTGTGAAAGGACTGTGGTGCAGCGGGGATGGGCTTCTCAGGCCTGGCAAGGCCACCGTGTGATGCTGGTGGGTCCCTGAGGACCGAGAGCCCCTGCTGGGAGAGCCGCAGGGCAAGGAGGCATCAGAAATGCTGCCTTTGCTCCTGGAATTCAAATCACGACTGCCAATCAGATGCCTACCTGGGTTCATTACATTAACAATTCGAGCCTCTCGTACAATGATATCTTCCTGCCAAGTATACATTATCTTTTAATTTATAAATGCTTGTCTTCCTGAAGCCCCTGTCTACTTTTTGATTGGAAAATATTCAAGGATGTTGAAACTGCAAGCTTTGGTAAGACTACAATACTTTTCGTTAAGCAATTTTATCAAGCTGTCAAGTTTCAAACATTATATTATGTTTTTTTTCTAACAAAAAGGGTAGACTTTTGCAAAAAAAAAAAAAACCTCTCAAAATTCTAGTGAACAATGCTTTTCTTGTCCATCCTCTTCCTTCAGCTACTTTAACACTGAATTGACTTTTTTTCTGATTGTCATTTTAATCTTTGGTCTTGATACTACATTAGTTATGTAACCATTTAGATTTTCCTCTCAAATCCCAAATACATTTTATTTAATAAATCTTACTTAACTAGCTCATTTCACTGTCAGTAGTTTTTCTTAGAACTGAGCTGTGTGCCCCTGGTCTATATATCTATATGTCTACAGTACACATCCAGGGCTTCCCTGGTGGCTCTGATGGTAAAGAATCAGCCTGCTATTCATGAGTCCAAGGTTTGATACCTGGGTTAGGAAGTTCCCCTGGAGAAGAGAATGGCTACCCACTCCAGTATTCTTGCCTGAAGAATTTCATGGACAGAGGAGCCTGGTGGGCTACAGTCCATGGGGTCACAAAAAGCCAGACATGACTGAGCGACTAACACTTTCATGGCATATATCCACCCATCGAGCCACTTACTCACCCATATGAAAAGTCATCTGAACTATAGAGAACTGGCACTATATGGGAATCTACTACAATTTGGTATTTTTGAAGCACAGCTATAATCACCAGAGACATAAAGGTTTAAAAAACACTTTTTAAAAGAGGTTTATTACAGTTTTCAGCTAAACTGAATTGTTTAAAGCAGAATTCATATCTGCCATGGTACTTTTTAACACTGAGAGATTTCACCCTAAGATTGCTTATGTGTCACTTTCTCAGTTAAGCTTTTTTTGGTTGCCACCAGCTAATTTCCACTCTCCTTGCATACCACTCTTTTCTTTGTAGGATTTTGTAAATATACTTACATAATTAATGGTGAAATTCTTTATTGAACATCTATCACACTATGCTATGCTAAGTCACTTTAGTCGTGTCTGACTCTATGCGAGCCCATAGATGGCAGGCAGCCCACCAGGCTCCCCCGTCCCTGGGATTCTCCAGGCAAGAACACTGGAGTTGGTTGCCGTTTCCTTCTCCAATGCATGAAAGTGAAAAGTGAAAGTGAAGTCGCTCAGTCGTGTCTGACTCTTAGCGACCCCATGGATTGCAGCCTACCAGGCTCCTCCGTCCATGGGATTTTCCAGGCAAGAGTACTGGAGTGGGGTGCCATTGCCTTCTCCAATCTATCACACTACTAGATTATAAACCCCACTAGAGAAAGGACCATGTCTGTGTTGTTTATTTTATATTCCTAGTACCAGGCATAGTAGTTGGTATACAGTTAATTCTCAATAAAGGTTTGTTGCATGTGGATGAGGTTGAAGTCATTTTCATGTGGTGGAAAATTAGTTTGAAAAAGAAGAAAAAGAATGAGGAGGAGAAAGAGGGGGAGGAGAAGTAGCTACATGCCATTACTGCATTTTTCTTCTGTTGAGTGTACCTGGGTAATTGTGAAATCGCTTTTCCCTTAGAGCAACATCTTCACAGGAGAAAAACAATCCAAAGGTGCTAAGTGCTCTGCGTATAAGTTTAACTCCAACTGAGAAAGGATATCAGCACTGGTTACAGCAGCAATTTAAAGAGAGATAAAGCTCCGAGGGTCAATACTGATAGGATACTTTTGGGCACTATCTTGCTTTTAGTTCCCAGAAAGAAAATGTTTTGATCAATGCGCATATTGGCTGTGTACTGTACATAAGGCATGCTATTTGACTTTATAATGTGTATCAAAAAGCCTCTGATTCAAACTAATTATAATATGATTGGGAATTTTATAGGAATGCATGGAAAAGCTAACAAGAAACAAAAGTAAATGCTAAATACAAGGGCAAATGATTGGTACTGCCGGTGTTAAGACCAACCAGCACAAAGACTGGAGGGGGGTCTAGTCCATTCCGATGGGAAGAGAAGAGCAAGACAAGTATTCTAGATAGATATGGAAAGAAGTGGGTAGGAAAAAAAATGTGAACAGGAAAGCTGAAAGTTGTTCAGGACAATGAGCAGAATAATTTGGCTTAAGTAAAGGGTTCACACAGAAGGAAGCAGAGAGATAGGTCACCAAGGTAGACTGACCCATAAAATAAAATCATAACTATGAAGCTGAAGAGGAGTACGCTGCCAGCCACGGGGAAATCCCACCCAGACACGTGGCATTGTTAGAGCAACATAAAATATTCAGTGATTATAATATCTTAATAGTGCACAACATTCTGTTTCAAAGTAATTTCATCTATTATTCACAAGAGAAATTTTTTTCTCCTTTTACAGAGATGTCACCATTTGTCAATACATTTAGATGAGTTAGTTGTTTGATGGCAAAGTTGTGGTTCAGAGCTACATCTTTGGTCCTGGCATCTTGCAGGAGTAAGCAGGGCTTGTCAGAATGAGGAAACCGAAGCAGGAAGATGGGCGAGCTGTTCGCCTGTGTTAGTGCAGACTGGAAAAGATAAGAGTGGGATGGATTGAAGTGGGCCGTGGAATGGAGTACGGGGTGGGACATGTAAAGTCCTCACTGAGTTCTGAAAGCCGTTTTTAATCGCAGGCAAGTGTGAACTACTAATCAGAACGACTGGACATTTAAACATAAGGCTGATCATAGGATTATTATCAGTTTTTAGACAGAATAGACTCACAGAGATAGAAAACAAACGTATGGTTACCAAAGAGGGCAGGAGGGGAGGGATAAATTAGGAGAATGGGATTAACGGATACACACTACCATACATAGGATAACCAACAAGGACCTACTGTATAGCACAGGGAACTCTATTCAGCATATTATAATAACCTATAAGGGCAAAGAGTCTGAAAAAGAAAAAAAATATATATGTATAACTGAATCATTTTGCTGTATACTTTAACATGACACTGTAAATCAACTATACTTCAATCAAAAAAAGAGACAGCAGAATAAACTTATTTTTCCTTATTCTTTCATTTTTCCAGAGCTATTACTGCTGCCTTAATTCGCAAGAGTTTTAAAAATCAAATCAAAACTACGAGGTTATAATTCCAGAGGCCTTTATGATCATCTGTTTCTAAGAATCAAATGGTTAACTCAGAAATTCTTTACCATTATTTCTTTCCATTGATTGTGTTCTGAAGGTGCTTGCAGCCCAGTTTGACTGCACTGCCTTTTAAAATTCTCGTTAACATTTATTTTATTCAAATCCTCCCTTCAACAGTGAATAGCTAACTCCCACTCCCACATACTGTACACAGTGTTAGCATAATAGCTTGAAAGTACTTTAGAGATTTTACACAAAGGTCTTTTGAAACTGTGCTCAAACTGGAGAATATATCTTTCTTCTTCCTATCAGTTTATCTTTTTCTCTCAGGAGACTTTTCTTTTATGAAAAGGTTCCCAAAATGAAATGCTTCTCTCCCCTCCCTGGGAGATTGTGGTCTGCCCTAAAGGCAAAAGCGAACGAACCACAGAACCTCAAAGACAGCAATGCCCTGATGTCTATTGTTTTTTAAGTTTCTACCTTGTTAAATCAGAACCATAGACAAAGAAGCAATGCATATCTTATTCGAGAAATTGCTATTGGTCTCAAGCAAAACTGCACTGCTTAGCATTCTGATGAATGGATAAAGGCTAGGTCTGTTTCCATGGAGTAAAATCCCAGTTCTCTCTCTCCTTTCCCCTCTTCCCCTGTTTTGAGTTTTTTTTTTTTCCCTTAATTTTTAAAAAGCTTGTAAGTATAGTACATGCTACTTAGTAATCAAACTCTGTCAAGAAAATTATTCATGTGGGCACTGTCTTCAATAGATGTAACAGAAAAAAAAATGCTTAATGCTATAAAACAGTACAAACATACATGTTCATATTTTATATACTTTTGGTAAATAACACGATCACAGTGGGTCATGAAGACAACCTAATGAGTTCTTGCATTTCTTATATGTACCACAAGGGAATTTCTGGTAGAAGATGAAGAAGGCTTTTGCAATCAAAGGGAACTACTTCTTACTGATTTTACATAAGAGGCTTCAAGATGGAGATTTTGTCTGGAAAACAAAGTGTTTGCTGCTGAAAAAGAAACAAGTTGCAAAAACAGTGGCTTTGACTTTATTTTTCCCTCTTTCTAATCAAACGCTAACCATTCTCCCACGTTCAGATTGTATTTTATCTTCAACAAGGCCCTCCCTGACCATTCTAGAAAAATCATCCCTTGTTGAGTGGACTGAAGGGTTTGACTTTCTGCTGCTGTTGTTCAGTCGTCAGTCCTGTCTGACTCTTGCGATTCCGTGGACTGTAGCCCTCCAGGTTCCTGTTACCTGTTCAGATCCATCACTACCTGACTGACTGATCTTGGGCAAGGCAATTACCATAGAGACTTACTCTGCGGGGGAAATGATATTTAAAGTTTAATTCAAATTTTTAAAAAGAAATGACATTTAAGTAAGTATTCAAAAGTAATATACTTACCTAGCACAAGATCTGATTAGTGCTGGGTCTCAATAGATGAAATCTGAACTTGGATTTCAAGCGATAGTTTCTTTTTCTTATTTTTCTCAATCCTTTACCTGTGGCATTCCCACCGATCTTATTTAAATCCCTAGCCTTCCTAAGAAGCATGATTTTGGATTACTCTTCAGTTGTTCTTTCTTTGAAAGCCTACACCTAACAGAGCAGTAGCTGTCTACCCTCCTATACCTTAGAGTCTCCTCAGTTCAGTTCAGTTCAGTCGCTCAGTCGTGTCCGACTCTTTGCGACCCCATGAATCGCAGCACGCCAGGCCTCCCTGTCCATCACCAACTCCCGGAGTTCACTCAGACTCACGTCCATCGAGTTGGTGATGCCATCCAGCCATCTCATTCTCTGTCGTCCCCTTCTCCTCCTGCCCCCAATCCCTCCCAGCATCAGAGTCTTTTCCAATGTCCCCTAGAGAACGATTAAAAAGTAACAGTGCCTGGGCCTCACTTCTGACCAACTGAACTTGGAACTCTGAAGATAATCACAACGTTTGTATCAGACAATAAACGAAAAGATAGGGAGAAAAAGAATGACTAAAAAGGCTTCATTAAAACCAAACCAAAAGACAGCACATACTATACAGAGGGATTTGAAAACACTCACCTTTGTTATTGTATACATCTAAGTAATTTGGTGCTGAAAAAATTGTAATGAGAGAGGGGAAGCCTGTTGTTTGGCTTTTCCTGTACATGCGGTACCTAAAAACAATTAAATGCAAGTTAAAACAAGGCTAAGTATGAAAAATATATCACATTATAGATTTAGAAATACAAAATTAAATTTTTAGCATTCAAAGAGAATTCAATTATGTAACATTAAAATTTTCTCATTAAAGTCTGTTACACAGAGATTTCAATTCATTTCAGGGTGACAATGAAAACACAGAGTCACGTGTACAATTTCCAAATAGGTCTTTTCTAAGGTTAGTATACCCAGGGAGGGTGGAATTCAGTGAAAAATCATAATTCATTTCTATATGTTCAATAGAGAGGACAGAGGCCACACTTTTTGCACATAGATATCTGACCTACCATGTTTTCCATGCCAATATTTTTAACATAAAAAGACTAAACAAGCAGAGTAATATAGAAACTTCACCACTAATTACCAAGCTGATTATTCTATTTATCTATAATATTCTATTATGGCTATATAAATCCATTATGCCTAGGCTGATCTGCTTTTTAAAGAACATCTGGTTAAATATATGGGTTTTACAAGCCGAAATTGCTTCTGTTTTAGAATTTTATTTATTACCAGTCTCTTCTGGTTTCTGTAGGTCAAAGATTATAATCTCAGCATATAAACATTTAATCAATCAGTAATGAAACATCTTCAAGATCTTTGGAAATAAATCAACAATCCAGTTGTTTTTCTCCCACTGAGACAAAAATAAGACTCTAGTCCTCAAATAATCAAAAAATACAGGAGATTTGGTTCTTTTCCATCAAGGTGATAAGGTATATCATGACTTCTATGTGACAGATTTTAGGAATATCAATTTAGAAAAATTCCTAAAGTGCAAAACAAAATTTTATCATTCTTTGGTTATTTTGTGTCAGTAATTTCTGGCAGCCTAATCATGCCTAATTTAGCTGAGTTCTAAATGGGCCTCAAACAGCACCTTTGGATAGATAAATAATCCCCTTAAAATTTCTAATTTTACAAATATTTTGATACTACTTTTCCCAGGAGACAATACCCTCTTAAAAATCTTTCGGAATGGCCTCAAAGTATTTATTCTGCTTATGGAACTGAGCTTTGTTGGCAGAAAATCAGAATGTAAAGGATGGTGGCACTCTTAACCCTAGTGTCCTGACTTTATAAAGTGTGGCTGACTGTGCTTAATTAACAATAAATAAAAACAAAGAATCTGGATGATGTAACCTCAATTTTTCCTAATGAATCAATCAACTGCTCATTTTAAACATATATATTTGTTGATTTTAACTGATGCACTTAACCTATTTTCAAATAAGCAGATGGATTTCAGGTCTATTGTGGGATTAAGATAAACATGCTATGAACATGTTCAGTTGGGACAGTCAGCCAAAAAACAACAGTGACACCATTGCCCCCAAAGTGAAAAAGATTATTTGAGGACTTGATTGGCTGGGTATCAGATCAGATCAGATCAGTTGCTCAGTCGTGCCTGACTCTTTGCGACCCCATGAATTGCAGCACGCCAGGCCTCCCTGTCCATCACCAACTCCCAGAGTTCACTCAGACTCACGTCCATCGAGTCAATGATGCCATCCAGCCATCTCATCCTCTGTCATCCCCTTCTCCTCCTGCCCCCAATCCCTCCCAGTATCAGAGTCTTTTCCAATGTTTGCATGAGGTGGCCAAAGTACTGGAGTTTCAGCTTTAGCATCATTCCTTCCAAAGAAATCCTAGGGCTGATCTCCTTCAGAATGGACTGGTTGGATCTCCTTGCAGTCCAAGGGCCTCTCAAGAGTCTTCTCCAACACCACAGTTCAAAAGCATCAATTCTTCGGCGCTCAGCCTTCTTCACAGTCCAACTCTCACATCCATACATGACCACAGGAAAAACCATAGCCTTGACTAGACGAACCTTAGTTGGCAAAGTAATGTCTCTGCTTTTGAATATGCTATCTAGGTCGGTCATAACTTTCCTTCCAAGGAGTAAGCGTCTTTTAATTTCATGGCTGCAGTCACCATCTGCAGTGATTTTGGAGCCCCAAAAAATAAAGTC
>NW_011494835.1:5830529-5853277 GCF_000754665.1 Bison bison bison | reverse complement strand
CTTTCTTTGGGATTGGAATGAAAACTGACCTTTTCCAGTCCTGTGGCCACTGCTGAGTTTTCCAAATTTGCTAGCATATTGAGTGCAGCACTTTCACAGCATCATCTTTCAGGATTTGGAATAGCTCAACTGGAATGCCATCACCTCCACTAGCTTTGTTCATAGTGATGCTTTCTAAGGCCCACTTGACTTCACATTCCAGGATGTCTGGCTCTAGGTCAGTGATCACACCATCGTGATTATCTGGGTCGTGAAGATCTTTTTTGTACAGTTCTTCTGTGTATTCTTGTCACCTCTTCTTAATATCTTCTGCTTCTGTTAGGTCCATACCATTTCTGTCCTTTATCGAGCTCATCTTTGCATGAAATGTTCCTTTGGTATCTCTGATTTTCTTGAAGAGATCCCTAGTCTTTCCCGTTCTGTTGTTTTCCTCTATTTCTTTGCACTGATCGCTGAAGAAGGCTTTCTTATCTCTTCTTGCTATTCTTTGGAACTCTGCATTCAGATGTTTATATCTTTCCTTTTCTCCTTTGCTTTTCGCTTCTCTTCTTTTCACAGCTATTTGTAAGGCCTCCCCAGACATCCATTTTGCTTTTTTGCATTATTACTGCAAATATCAGCTACAAGAGCACTGAGTGTACAATATTGGATCATTTCATACTTGTTGATTGATGCTTGAGAAAAGCTAATTTTGAAAAAAATTTAGGATCTGCCTTGATTCAGAACCTTCATAGGTTTGGGTTTACTTCAGAATGCTGGCATCTACATTTCTGATTTCAGTACACAGGTTATAAAAATAAATGTTCCTCCTTTTCAGAAAATTTAGAATATGAAGGAATGAATTTAAGCATTTAAAGCAAAACAGGGCCTTTCAGTGGAGCTTATTGGGAAGGGTATTGGACTTCAAATCCTAAAAAGTTAATCATGTTTATTTCCTCCATGCCTATATCCCAAATGTAGATTTAATGTACCATCAGACTGCATATCTGTTATTTTTTAAATTTCTATGTCCTTATAATCTGTTTACATTTTAAAAATTTACCAGTCATTGCAAAATCATGTTATGTATTTGCAAGTTAGAATATAGGAGTTTCCCCATCATTTGAAGTCTCTGTTTTTGCCCTTTAAAACTTTACAGGGATCAGGAATGATATTCTTTAAACAAGAGCACAACAATGCAATCTCTGTTAAATACTAATGTGTAATTCAGACCAACGTGGCTGATGGAGACTGAAAAGTAGCTAGTAATTTACTCACTTACAGGACAAAGGTAAGAGCAGGAACTGAAAGAAATAGGAAGAGGTGGCCTGCCTCACTGTGCTTAAAACAGCCAGTTGAAAATTCTACCTGTTCATAAAATGAAAGTGAAGTCTCTCAGTTGTGTTGCGACTCCCATGTCCATGGGATTCTCCAGGCAAGAATCCTGGAGTGGGTTGCCATTTCCTTCTCTAGAGGATCTTCCTGACACAGGGATCAAACCCAGGTCTCCCACACTGCAGGCAGACTCTTTTCTGTCTGAGCCACCAGGGGCTTCTAAACAGCTAGCAGAGCACTTAAAAGCAGACTTTACAGCACATCCACAACCACTTATTCCTCTGGATCCCGCCATATCTATGACACCGGAAGGCAATTTTTAGATCTAATCCTTCAGGGGGAGAGTTTGGCAAAGGGAACCTCCACAGCCAAACACATGAAGGAATGACAAAACAATGCATGGTTTTCATAAACCCATAAGACTGCTCACCCTGCATCTTGGGCTTCATGAGCTCGGAGGATAGATAACAAGTTATTGTGCTGCAAGAATTCACATACAGCCGGGTAACTGCCAGAGAGAGAGAAAGAAAAGAGAAGCATCTGTTAAAAAATCATCAAGAGCATATTTCCTATAACATCCAGACCTATGTGATCTGATCAAGTGTAATCAAACATGTAACATTTATGAGACAAACTTCTTGGTTCTAAGGACAGGTGTTTCCCTGTGGCAGAAAAAATACCTATAGCCGAACTTTCTTTTTTTTTTTTTTTTAATTGAAGTACAGTTGATGTGTTAATTTCTGCTGTACAGCAAAGTGATTCAATTATATATATATACACTTTTTAATTTTCTTTTCCATTATGGTGTATAACAGTATATTAAATATAGTATCCTAAGCCATACACTGAGACCTTGCTGCTTATCCATTCTGTATATAGTAGTTTACATCTGCCTATAGATGTATTTCTATTTACTTATTTGTTTATTTAGGTTGTTCCAGGAGGCTTGCAGGATCTTAGTTACCAGACCAACGATCAAACCCGGGCCCCCAGCAGCTGAGGCATGGAGTCCTAACCACTTGGACAGCCAGGGAAGTCCATACTTCTGAAGAGCTGGAGGTGTATAAATTGGAAAAAGTATCCACTCATGGACAAAATCAACATTATCAAGTCTATATCTAACTATAGAGTGAACAGAAGTATAAATATAACATGAGAGTGGAATTTAAAATATAAACCCCCATTTTCTCAAATACTGCCCTATATGTATTTGGGTGCCTGCTTGGGAGCTTGATAGAAATGACTGAGCTAGGGAATGGCAGAGAGTAAGCCTTCTGAGAAGTCAAATTGTCAACATCTTTATGGGTAAGTCAACTGAATATGTCATTCAAAATCTAAACAACAGTATGAAATTCACAAGATTTAAAAATGTGTACTTTAAATATGACCAACAGAATTTTACCTTGAGGCTTATTCTTGATTGTGACTCATTAAAAATATCAAATATACAATAAAGATGATTTTGTCTATTAAGAAAGTCTCAAAACCAAAGATGGAAATGTAATTAAAAATGAGATTGAAATTATAAATTAAACATGGAAAATCTTTTGCCATCACTTTATCTCTGCTCCAAGAATTTTTAATGAGAAAATGTATATCATAAAAAGAAATACATTTTAGATAATTCAAATCAAGAGATAGCAAACTGATGCTTGTTTAAATATAAACAATTATAGATACTCACTAGAATCTAAACTACTAGAACCCTTCTCAGAAGACAGAGGACGAGATGGCTGGATGGCATCACTGACTCCACGGTTATGAACTTGAGCAAGCTCTGGGACATGGTGAAGGACAGGGAAGCCAGGGTGTGCTGCTGTCTATGGGGTCTCAAATGGACACGACTGAGCGACTGAAACACAACATACACTAAACAATTCCCAATTATAAAAAAAAGATGAAAATAGCTTCTACGCTACAGATTTTCTAAGAATTCTCTGATGAATAGGAAAAAAATACCAATGGCATACCATTGCAGGGATACTAATGATAAACAGGATTCTGTTTTTAGACCTCAAATCAAAAACAGTCTTTGCGCCTGTGCACACATATTTGTATGCATGTGTCTGAGTGTGCATATATGTGTGTTCTACAGTATTCTAGCAATTCACTAAGGGAGAGATAAAGAGGAGACATCCATGACGCCTTCACTTCCCAGTGTTCCAGGTCATTCCAATAAATGAATAAACCATCTAATTGATGAACATTAGCATGACCTACTAACTAGAGGAGATGGTTCCCCAAGTGACTACATGGAAATATGGCCACAGGGTACCTAGATTATGCGTTGACCAACATGTGTCTTCAAAGACAGTTCTACTTTGGGAGAAGGTGAGTATACCACCTTTCCAGACCAGTGCGTCAACAAAAGAAACCTAAATTTCCGAGACACTGGTTGGTCTTCAAAATACAGTACATTTGCTTGTTACATATTAAGCTATAAAATGCCCAGCCAAGGGCACTCAGTAAATGCTCCTTCCCTGTCTCTTTAAGCAGTGTACTTACATTTCATGTGCCCTCACAATGGTTCTTTAGAAGACACTTTATTGCCTTGTACCACTGTAAGACAAAGGTTGTCTGTCTAGGTTTGTTACTTATTTCCTTTGGGCACATGGCTTGGCTGCTCTTTTTAATCTATTTTTTCCTTTTGGAAGAACTTACCTAGTCTTATGAAAATATCATTTTAATATATTTTCCTCATGCTAAACCTTACATGTTTAATCTAAGTTTCTTCCCATGGAAATATATGTCATTTTTAATGAAAATCTGAAGAAGATAAAATTAACATAGCAGTAATTTGCTAGGTTAATAGCTTTAAGTGAGGAACACTTGCATTATTACTTGGAACAAACTCATTTTGAAGAAGATATTTCAAAATGTAAAAGCATGTATAATCTCATACTTGAACTTCCTAAGAATTACAAACATTTTTCTAAATAATAATTTCTTTAATTAGAGATAAAAACCTTCTACCATATTTTTATGGAAATATACATGAGAATAAACCACAAAGTATTTAGCTGAAAAGCATTTAAAAACATATATGTAGAGTGGTAGGAAAAGCACAGTTCAGAACACGTTTAACAACACAGACAGAGTTGGAAAATCATTAATTCATGAATAATTTATCAAAGACTTATTGGTAATTTTTTTTCCCATTTGTTATGAGACACAAGGAGGGTGGCATGGTAAGTACAAGGAATGGTTTCTGTTCTGAAGATATAATGCACTAGGTAGGAAAATAAAAACATAAAGTAAAAAGCTTCATTAAAGATAAAACAGTAAAGTTTCATAGAGACATTATAAAGAAAGAAACAAAGCATGTGGGTCTCAAGAAATCTTTTTAAAAAAATCTTTCTCTTGTACTAGATCTTTTTTCTTGTCTTTCTTTCTCTTTTCACTACTAAGGTGATACTTCTGAGCTCACCAAGAAGAAAGAGTCTCTTCCTCCAGGCTGATCAGTCCAAAAAGGGGCCATGGATGAGCCTTCTGAGCAGAAGGTGGGCTGGATCTCAGACCCCCACCATGTGCCTCCACAGGGGCACATTTTCAGGAACAACTTATCTGCAAGAGTGATTTTGCTGGAAAAGTTTCATCTAACTCTGTGTCCTGAGCAGGTCTGGTAACAACACTTGCTTCAAGGGTTGGTAAAGGCCAGGGATGCTTTCAGCTATTCATTTACCACAATGTGTAGCTATATTTGGGGGAAGAAGTTATTGTATTCTTTGATGCTTGTTTTTTTTTCTATTGGAATATGAGTATTCCTTAAGCACTAGAAACTGTGTCTTCTCTGAGTAGAAAACAAGGTAGAAATCTCCATAGAATAGTGAGACTATTATCATAGTATCGTAGACAAAATCAATATTATCAAGTCTATATCTAACCATAAAGTGAACAGAAGTATAAATATAACATGAGAGTGGAATTTAAAATATAAACCCCCATTTTCTCAAATACTGCCCTATATGTATTTGGGTTCCTGCCTGGGAGCTTGACAGAAAGGACTGAGCTAGGGAATGGCAGAGAGTGTTATTTATTTCATAGAACTGAGATGAAGATTAAATGAGGTAGCAATATATGTAGATGTTCTGGCCCAGAGCCTGGCCCATAGCAGTAGACATTCAGCAATGTCTCCTACTTGTCTCCCCACCACCATGGTGTGGTGGGAAAAATACAACACAGAATGAATGGTGAGGCAGCAACTCCAGATTCCAGCAGTAGTTGTTCCATTTAGTAGTTGTGACTTGTGTTAGATCTCAGGGGCAATGACTTATGGGGATTAGTAGACAGGTAAGGTGCTAGAATTCCACACACACGCACAAAAAAGAGGAATAGGAAGGAGACTGAGCATGAGCAAAGGTGAAGCAGAAAAGACAAAATCACGAGAAATGATAGAAAAAACTGTTTTGGCGCCAGAGCAAATAGCTCTTATTAGACTAGACTCATTCTGCTGATGCTCTTATTTTTGTTTCTGGTTATGTTAAAATATATTTTAGACCCTGAAATAAATCTTGTAGATTTCAGATGCTTTAACCATGCTAACACCCAGCAAGCATTATTAAAATGGCCATTTTATCCTTCTGTGCCTTTGCATACCCTTTCCCTGTGCTTGCTTGTTTGTTTCTTCATGAAGGACCACTTTTCTGCCAAGCCTGAGCTAAATTATCACTTGGGAAACCTTCCCTTCAAACCTACCTCACCCTGAGGTGTACAAAATTGCTGCATCCACCATGTTCCCATAACATATGAATCTAATATATCACTTGTCATGCTGTAGTGTAATTTATGTTTCTACATCTGCTCTCCAGTAACAGTGAATGACTGCCTTAAGAGACAGACACTTTTATTTGTCTTCATATCCTAAATGCTTAGCAGCAATTTTTCAGCTTACTGATGCTCATACGTAATTGTTGTAGTAGCCTCAACATGGGCGGTTACATAAGTGAGAGATGCAAAGGGTTTCTCTCCCTCATTGGCTTCTCCCTCATTGGCAATCCCTCGCCAGTGGACCAAGAGAAAGCCTCCATTCACCTCCTTGGTGCCTCAGTAGCTCTCAGCCCAGTAGGACGGAGGGCTCACTCCCCTGCCCAGCTCCCTCTCGGCTCCTTGGGACCTGCCAATGGATTACTAGCCCCGGAATGTCCTGGTGCTGCCTAATGACGCCAAGACTATTGTTTCCTAGGACATGCTGTGTTTTCTCTCTGCCCAAGGGTGCTCTAATTAATTTCATTTTGCCCACTAAGGATCATGTCTGGTAGGGTTCCAACTCTTCCTGCCAGAACTTCACCAGAGCTTAATTAGCCCTTACTTGCTCCTAGCTGCCAGGTGCCTCAGGAGCAGTGAGCGAATTTTATTTAAGGCAAACTTTTATTGAAGTACAACATTTTAACAGAAAACTGCACAAATGAGAAGATGACAAATTGATACACAAAACTGCACAAATCGGACAATTACAACTGGACACCCTTGTAACTAGCATTCGTATTGAGACAAAGAACATTACCTGAACCCCAGCAACTTTTCACATCTTCTTTGAGTCACCATTACCTCCTCACTAAGGGTAACTACCATCCTGGTTTTTAATGTTATAGATCTGCTTTCTCTAATGCTGAATTCCTATTTCAATGAAATCACCAAGTATACCCCCTTTAGTATCTGGTTTCTTCAGCTCATCATTATACTTGTGACACTCATCCATGTTGTTCTGTGCAGTTTTGGTTAACTCATTCTCATTTGCTGTATTTAGCTGTATAAATATTCTATAATTTATGATTCATTCTACTAAATAGACATTTGGGCTGTTTCCATTACTTGGCTATTGAATACTGCTGCTATGTCATTTGGCACACATGTGTAAGCGTTTCTAGTTGATAAAAAAACAGGAGTAGAATAGCTTAGTTATGAGGGTCCAGCTTTAGTGTATACCACAGCAGCTACCTATAATTTGGGACTGGAGGTCCAATGAGACCATTTGGGTAGTCATCTTTCAAGAATTCCCAGAGCATTATTTTCCTCATATTTTTTACCACTTTTCCTGCCTGCAAGAGCCTTCACCACTGATTCTGGTTGGATATATTCTACTCATCCTTTAAAGCTCAGGACTAACAATATTTCCACCATGAGGAGTCTCTTAAACACCATCCATCCTTGTTTGGGGCTGTGTGTGTGTGTGAAAGAGAGAGAGATAACTTCCACATTTATTGCAAAACTACTCACCTTGCAATTTATTTGTCAGTTTATTTTTTGGTCTCTGACACCAGACTGTCATTCCCTCAAAGGCAGGGACTTCGAGCATCTATAAAACCTCACAGAAGGCATATATAGTACGTGTTCGGCTAATATTTGTTAAATAATTGAATGAGTGAATGAATTCTCCAAAGAATACTCGTGAATCTGGAATAGTTGAATTGAGGTGAGGGGAGGGGAAGGATGCTGTGAAAGCAGGTATGATTTCAACAGACTAAAAATGGTCTTGAACTCAGAGTGGGAAAGAGGGAAGGCAGGATGGTCTAGATGCTGGTTATATTTTAAAGAGAGGGCCATTAAAATATGATGACTGGTTAGTGGTGATTTCAATGCAAAAAGAAAAAGAAAAAATATTTGCTATTCTGTATAACTGGGAAAATAAACCATTAATAGAAACAGAAAAAACAGGAGAAATCCCCAGTGGAAAGGTAAATAATAAACCTCTTCAAGCAAGGTGAGTTCAAGAGAAGGTTGACAAAGGAACATCTAAGATGAAAAATTCCAGCAGAAAACTAGAAACAGAGAATGCTTGCTCAGGAAAGATAAAGAGATAAATGGACCAGGCACAGATCTGGTAATCTAACCAGAGTTCATAGTTTACAGTGAAGCTAAGGACACAGATGAGGTTCTTGGGTAAAGTGCGAAGAAAAAACTGTCAAGAACAGGAGGAAGACAAAGAAAGATGCAGTGGAACAGACGGATCTGCCTGATAAGTTGGAGGGCAAGCAGGATCTGTGAAAAAGGAGGAACCGCAGGATTTCAAGGTGGAAAGGGCCGACAAGAAAGCCAACTGCAAAAGAGCAGTGGGGCAGCTTGGGAACAGAAGAAAGGCTGCTGATCTGCGATTGAGAAACCAACCGTGACTGGAGTGAGCTGCCATTTGCAGCTTCAAAAACACATTTTAAGTGACCCTCAAGATGTTTTCAAATCTCAGTGCTTAGAGGAATGTGAGAGTGGTTAGTTAAACTTACTCCTGGAGCAAGCTAAATCTAGAACACAAAGCTCACAGGACACACCCAAGGCCAACAACCCAAAGCACCAAGTCTGGCCAACAGTTTCATTTGCTCTAATGAAGATGAAATTTTTACCTCTGATTTGTCATGATCTTCACAAATCTTTACAATCTAACTCATGGCTTGTTCAAGCATCTCAGTTACTTCAATGTTATAGTCATTAAGCGTGCAAACTCTGGTCTAAGGTTCTAAAGGTAATAGTAGCACTGGAGCAAAAAGGGATTCCTTCCTCTGTCACATGCACTGTCTTCTATAACTCATGAGCAGCATCAGCAAATCCTTCTAGATGCATTTGTCCATGCAACTTCATTGTATTTAAACCACTGCCCAGACGATACATTAGATCATGGACAGAGTGGCAGAGCAAATTAAATCCACAAACTACAGACACATGTGAAATAAAACTGGGAGTTGTGGATGAAAGTAACTGCCAATAACTCTACCTGTTTTTCCTGTTCTTCTACCAGTTTTCTTGTTCCTTTGTACCTGCTCTAGACTGGCTTTATAAACCGTGGCCATAGAAGATGCCTTGACACCTTCAAGATGGCACGAAAGAAAAAAGAATCCAAAAGGTCTAGAGGAATGTGTGAGCCATTTTTCTCTTCTTCAGATAAGACATAATTCACACTGCTTTACCATTAGTCAGAGGACACAGGCTGCGGATTTTGACAGTCAGCATTAGTCATGGCTAAAGATCACTATCTCTTAAGAACCTCTAATGAGATGAGTTTAACAATCATTTTGTTGAGAACAAAGGTGTGAAAGCACATAATCCTCTAATTATCTAGTTGATGGACTTTATCTCTGATGTAAACACATCTAAGTCTACAGCCACAAAACAAAAATATCATAACTTTATACAAGTTCAGTACAGGACTTTAGAAGATGACATATTTGAACAGCTAACTCAGCTAACAGAAGAATGTTATACTGTGAATTAAAGAACGATTAATACTATATGTGTTAATATCAAAATCAAGAGGTTTATAATTTGTTTGATATTGTATTATTGAAGTGCAACTCAGTGGTATCAAGTAGGTAATTTAAACACTCTTGGTATAATTAAGGATTTAACACTAGATCTGAAAAATTGAACACTTGGCAAATACAGTTGTATTTCAACAAAACAACTTTTCCCTAAAAGTTAGAAGTCTTTAATAAAAGATTACTCCCCAATTAACTAATTACTGAAAAGAAATCTTCAGGCTTTTCGGAAATACTATACCATGCCTTTATTTTAGCCAAAGTTTCCAAAACTTGGAAATGAACTGCAAACTTTCTGATAAACAGACTTGGAACAAACCTCTTAATATTTAAAACAAAGACTATTCTTTGAATGATGGCTTACAGTGAACAAGACTTTCTGTTCACAAACTTCAATTTCTCAATCACATCAACAGATAAGCAAAAGGAAACTTTTTTGCCCCATCAGGGAAACAACGTATGGAACAAAATATTCCAGAATAAACTCTGATCAGTGTTATGCAGGAGGATGATATCTGCTTACTCAAGAGATGAAAGATATGGAGTTGGATGCAGTTCACAGAGTTCTTCCAGTCTGATCATTAGCTTAGCTGCCAGGGCAGGAACTGAGTGTAAACTTCAATGACTACCGGGTATGATTTTTCAGTTAAGAGAAAAAAACAAAAAACAAAACCCATACTGTATTCTAGAGCTTAAATTCTCAACTTCTCCATAATCTCTTTTGCATTGTCATTCTGGCCACTTTCACATCAAACTGTACATCTGATAAGGGAACCGAGTGAAACTGCGGTAATAAAATGCAGTAGGCTAAAACTGAGGGAAAATAAGATATCAGGAAGATCATGAGGACATGCAAAAATCCCAACCGAGTTGTTGACTTCTTTCTGAAGTGCTCTGAAGTATTACGGGTATGGGGAAATCGCCATACATTTGCAAACAGAAACATTACTATAAAAATTTTGTCAATTTGGCTTGTCAAGTGCTAAAAATAAATTTATGGTGGTACTTATATACTGGGTTGCTACTAATTTTAATTAATTATTCAGGAAGTCTGATGAACTTAGGAAAATTTAAGAATAACTTGAAAATAATTTAGTTAACCAATTTAAAATTGTTTTTCTGATTTAAGATATGAAAACTGGTAAAAACATTTTTAAGTGATTACATAATTGAATGAAAAAAAAAAAAATCAAGGCTGGCACTGGATTTTTTTCCCTATGGTTCTTGAAACAGAACCAACTTTCTGCTAAACCCTACTATCTTCTTCAGCTGCCTGGACATCACGAAACTACTGGCCTCTTTTATGCCTTTTCTATTCTTCACAGATAGTGTATCTATACATCTATATCGACACATCCATTTATTTATCTATCAATTTATTTATATTTCTATTTTCCAGGGGCTAAGAATCTATTTGAACCAGGCTTTCAAAGAGAACCTTCATTTATATTTGTTTCCTAGGAAAGTTACACACATAACAAATAAATCAAATACATGGACTGATCAATGACAACAGTTCTGAACGCCACATGCTCCAGGAGGTGGAGCTCTCCGACCTCACCTGTAGAAGTATGAACACCCCCTGACTGTGTTGTGAGTGAAATGTTCCTGAGTCTTCTCGTTTCCAAAATCTTCCAGCGGGTCTGACCACAGGATATCACACATAGGTCCATAAGCAGGTGGTTCTTTGAATCGGTCTAACTAAGAAAAATAGAAGACAGAGAGCAAAATACTAATCTTTGGAAAGTTGGAACTTGGAAGAAACCAGCATTTCACAAAAACCATCTTTGCTTCCCAGTCACTGTACAGAGTGAACTCCCCAATCTTTCTCCTGTTCTGAGGTCTTTCCTCCCCATTCGTCTACTCCTCACCTCTTCCATTTTCCTTCCTTCTTCTTCCTGATGCCCATTTATTATCTGCCTTCATTTCACCTTACACCTCTCTCTCACTTATTTAATTCCCATTCTGTTTTTCCTTTCTCCTGATTTCCTCTTTGTCTTTCTCTCCTTCTTAGTTTTTTTTTAAATCTAGCCAAGTGTTTTAGTTATTACCAACTGATATTCTACCTGTGTTTCATTTCTTGAGAAGCTTTTATTTTACTTGATTTTTGGGGAAATTTTTGTTACTGCCTCCCATTGAAATGTGATTTAGAAATCAGGATAGGGAACAACTTATGGTGTTTATATTTAACAATATAATTTTGAGAACAGATAGCTTTCATTTTGAGAGTAAGTACTTGCTGTATGACATTTTGGGTATTCACTCATTAGGGGTTAGGTTTCTAATTAAAACCAAGCTGATTAGTTACCTTACATACAAATCCTAACAATAAGCAGTAAAATAAACCCCAATTTAGCAGGTCATTTTTCAGTTCACAGTCCTAATTTTCCTAGCTTACCTGAAGTCCTCACACGAAATCAATTTTCCAATTTTCTAGCTACATATGTTTAGCAAAGCCATATTTCAATTTAAAATGGTGCATTTAGAAGCTATGAGCACTATAATAACCGGAAATGACATTTCACCAACAATTTTATAACATTGTCACTTTCCCATAGTTTATCCTGATTTAACTGCAATGAAAGAATTTGGGGTGAAGTTAGCAGATACTACGCAGTCTCTTGAAGAAAAGCATAACACAGCTATGAAAACTCATTAAGAACCAAAATTCTGCATATTCAATACTGTAATATTAAAAAAAAAAACCAACAACCCATGGGACAGGTGAATATGTAAGTCTGACAGCCCATGAAATTCTTTTTCTGGGACATACAAGGTAATGTAAATAATAGTCTTGCTACATAGCTTTTTTTTTTTTTTTTTTTACTAATATCTAAAAAGTACAAAGTAATATTTCACATTTTCAACACACAATGAAAACCTTCAATAAGACAAGACTCTCTATATTTCAACCATTTTGCTATCCATAAAATATTCATTGCAAACTTAGACTTGCTTAAGAGACTTAAGTAATTTATGTTTTTGAACAATTCATACAAGAAAAATAATGCTTGTCCATAAAAATACAGAATTTCTTTCTAAGAAACAAGAACTTATTATTAGGGCTAGAGCCATAAAGGAGGAGACACTTTCTGACAAAAGTGGATTCCCAGCTAGAGCTTTGGTAAAGCAACCAGAGTACAGAATTTACTCTGGAAAAGTTATAAAATGCATTCTAAAATTAATATCATCTACAGTTAAACAACTATGAAATTAATTAAATAAGTGTGGTAGAAATGCTAACTGACATATGGAAAATGCAAACCAAAAATCACTCTACATCAAAGTCTAAAGCATAATGATACAAGAGAATTGAACAGAATATCTGAAACATGCTAGAAACAAAGTCCTAGGGTAGGCAAAGGATATTTTAAAAATCTACATAATTTGTGATAAGAAGTGTAGTTACTGATTTCAGGAGTCCATCAGATTGCAGAATAAACTGGTTTCATTCATGCATAAAGTGAACCGCACTATACTTGAACTCAGTGACTACATTTCAGTGTCCTGTCTCCACAGAACTTTAAATGTAAAGCAAATACCAATCCTTTGTGTGTTACAAAACACCAGAAGCAGATGTGTAATGGCATCTTATAAAAAAGGGCACGAGCACACAGAGCAGGCTTATTTAATGTACTTTCATTTCATCTTAAAAATAAAACCCATGCACTTCCTTTCTAACAGGAAAGTAAATACAATCTTATTTTTTACATTTGAAGACCTGAACTTTAATGATAGAGCATTCAGGTAGAATTCAAATGTTTTACTTACCTAAATATCATTTTCCTTTAAAAAGCAATGACATTTTAAAAGGATACTGAGCATAATCAAAGAAATAAAAGATGTCTCTTCCACTAAATAAAAATATCCTATGCTACATTTTCTCATGAAAGAGGTTATTTCCACACCAACCTAACTCATCTTTCCTGCTGGCTAAAACAACACTAATAGCTAGTGTTAAATTAAGTAGAAAAATATTTGTTGCAAAAAATGAACTGCTTTTCACCTCGCCACTCAATACAATCAATAGAATAGCATCATTGCCTTTGTTAGATTGTTACATTAAAAGTTTAAGCTGTAAAAGTAGATTTTTTAAAGAATAATAATATGGACACATTTTAAAAGTCCTGTTGTGATATTTCCCCAAGACAAAAACAATGTCTTTTAACTGTAATATGTCATGAATATACAATGGGTTGTTTGAAACAAGTCAGAAGGAAATGAAAAGGCATATATCCTTTTTGCGATCAAATATTTTACATTTCTAATGTCATTTCACATGGCAAAATGAACCCTGGGGTTTTAAAGTATAAATATATCCTTCTTTCTAGATAAAAAATGAATACAAAGAAGACATTCACGACTATTTTGTTGCTACTGCTAAGTCACTTCAGTTGTGTCCAACTCTGTGCGACCCCATAGACAGCAGCCCACCAGGCTCCCCCGACCCTGGGACTCTCCAGGCAAGAACACTGGAGTGGGTTGCCATTTCCTTCACCAGTGCATGAAAGTTAAAATTGAAAGTGAAGTCACTCAGCCATGTCCGACCCTCAGCAACCCCATGGACTGCAGCCTACCAGGCTCCTCCGTCCATGGGATTTTCCAGGCAAGAGTACTGGAGTGGGGTGCCATTGCCTTCTCCCATGACTACTTTAGATCATTTTAATTCAAAAAGTTATTGTTAAAGGCAGGGAAATTGATGTTATGCATTTATTACCGAAGGAGTAAAAAATGGATAGACCTGGAAAATAACAGAACTTACTTTTCTGATATCATCTAAAGTGTTTATCTCTGGAGACAAACCGCCGTGTACACACAGGAACTGCTGGTTCATCAGGGCAGCCAGGGGCAGGCAGTCAAAGGCATCCATGCAGGCATCATATACGCGTTCTGAATACTTTATTTTACCTTTAAAACATTATCAAAAACCAATTACTTACTCTTATGATTTCAGAAGTAGGACTGGCTCATAAAAATTAATTTTTTTGTTTTTCTGCTGGAATCATATTAGCATGTAAGTACACATGCAAAGCTCCAAATATGATTAAAGACTTTTAAATGTTATATATTAATGTTTATATCTACTGTTTTTTACTTTTGTGGTTCATCCATATTTGACCTTTTTAGTAATTTTTTCTATAATGGAGGAGAGAACTCTTGCATACATACATTTCTGCTATTTATCTACAGTGTTAGTTGCTTAGTCATGTCCATTCCATGTGACCCCATGGACTGTGGCCTGCCAGGCTCCCTTATCCATGGAATTCTCCAGGCAAGAATACTGGAGTGGGTAGCCATTCCCTTCTCCAGGGGATCTTCGTGACCCAGGAATTGAACCCAGATCTCCTGCATTGCAGGGAGATTCTTTACCATGTGAGCCATCAGAGAAGTCCTATTCATCTACAAATGTATATTAAAAACAGAACAGAACACAAAAACTAGGAGATGAATGGAAGAAGATACAAAACCGGATGATTCTCCGGAACTTTCTTACAGAAAAGCAGATAGCAAGAAAGTTTCCAATGTTGCTTCTAAATCACTGCACATTGCTTTTCCTTTATTAACTTATAGCAAATGTTTTTAGAGAAGTTTTGTGTTCCATTGAAATAGGGCTAAATGAATGACAGAAAGAAATTTAAGTTTCCAAAGACAATGAGGAAAATTAAGAGAGAGGAAAATGACATTTATATGAGGTACTTCTCACCCCTAGTTTATTTCTATAAGAAGAAGTTGTCTTTAATTCTGTAAAATCCACTTGAGGCTGGTAAATCCTTTGCATCCAGAAAGAGAAGCACAAGGTTGAATCTGTCCTCCATTTGATTTTATTGAGTGATGTGAGATTAAAAAGTAGGATTATCCTGAACAGCAATATTCTGACTACTAACTTACTTGCTTGTTGCTTAGGCTTGTTGTTGTTGTTAAGTTGGTAAGTCATTTCCAACAACTCTTTGCAACCCCATGGACTGCAGCATGCCAGGCTTCCCTGTCCTTCATTATCTCCTGGATTTGCTCAAACTCATGTTCATTGAGTTAGTGATGCCATCCAACCATCTCATCTCTGTCACCCCCTTTTCCTCCTGCCTTCAATTTTTCCCAGCATCAGAGTCTTTTCCAATGAGTTGGCTCTTTCCATCAGGTGGCCAAAGTATTGGTTTTCCTTCCAATGAATATTCAGGATTGATTTTCTTTAGGATTGACTGGTTTGATCTCCTTGCTGTCCAAGGGACTCTCAAGGGTCTTCTCCAATACCACAGTTCAAAAGCATCAATTCTTTAGCACTCAGCTTTCTTCATGGTCCAACTCATATCCATACATGACTACTGGAAAAACATAGCTTTTGCCATATGGACCTTTGTCATCCAAATGATGTCTCTGCTTTTTAATATGCAGTCTAGGTTTTTCAGTTTTTCTTCCTAGGAACAAACATCTTTTAATCTGCTGTCTAGGTTTGTCACAACCTAGACAGCAGATTAAAATGCTTTTCTTTCTAGCAGCAAGCATCTTTCAATTTCATAGCTGCAGTCACCATCTGCAATGATTTTGGAGACCAAGAAAATAAAATCTGTAACTGCTTCTACTTTTCCCCCTTCTATTTGCCATGAAGTGATGGGACCAGATGCCATTATCTTCATTTTTTGAGGGCTGAGTTTTAAACCAGCTCTTTCACTTTCCTCTTTCACCCTCATCAAGAGGCTCTTTAGTGCCTCATCACTTTCTGCCATAAGGGTGGTGTCATCTTCATATGTGAGATTGTTGATATTTCTCCTGGCAATCTTGATTCCAGCTTGTGATTCATGTAGCCCAGCATTTCACATGATATACTCTGCATATAAGTTAAATAAGCAGGGTGACATATACAGTCTTGATGTATCCCTTTACCAATTTGGAACCAGTCAGTTGTTTCATGTCCAGTTCTAGCTATTGCTTCCTGACCTGCATACAGGTTTCTCAGGAAGCAGGTAAGGTGAACTGGTATTCCCATCTGTTTAAGAATTTTCCACAGTCTATTGTTATCCATACAACCAAAAGCTTTGGCTTAGATGATTTTCTGGAAACCCCTTGCTTTTTCTATGATCCAATGAATGCTGACAATTTGATCTCTGGTTCCTGTGCCTTTTCTAAACCTTAGGCTAAATCACATCAAATATTAATTCCAATTTTATATCATTTATAAAGAACTTATAATTTTAAAAGAAATTCTTAATTCTCTTAACTCGCTATGCTCAGAAAGTAATATGAAATGATATGGTCTCATTTTTGAGCTTTTTACTTTTAAGCAATGGATCATAATGTAAAACTCTGTATGGATTAAAATTACTATTTAGTATACACGATGTTAAAAGAGAAACCAGAAGTATACTTACATTCTTGTTTAAATGTGAAATACTCTGTTAGATGTCTACATTCATGATTTCCACGAAGTAAAAACAGTGTTTTGGGGTAAAGAATTTTCAAAGCCCACAAATACAGCACACACTGAGAAAAAAAAGAATAATATAAAAATAAATATTTTCCATTATAGTTACACATACTTTGGCTCACACACCAGGAAGACATGAACAAAATGTGCTAGTATGACCAAAAGTCTCCAAAAGACTAAGTTTTTTTTTAAGGAAGATACTGAAAATCAAACAGAAACATTCTTTCGGTACCAAGCCAGGTTCATCCGTGTGTGCTCAGTCGCTCAACTGTGTCCAAATCTTTCGCCAACCCATGGACTGTACCCTGCCAGGCTCCTCTGTCCACAGGATTCTCCAGGCAGGAACACTGGAGTGGGTTGCCATTTCCTTCTCCAAATGTTCACCTATACTAAAATATAAACATCACACTGGGGATCTAGACAACACACGCAAACAAACAATGGAGTACATACAGTCTACTGGATAAAACCAAAATGAAAATATATTAAAAATGAAAATATACCAGTGTAAAAGTATGAGAAGAAATGTGATGAACAGCTAATAAATAAAATAAAGCCACTTCTCTTTGTAAAGCTAATTATTTTGAATAGAAATGGAAAAATTAGCAAGGAAAGGCCTGACAAAATTTGGAAGCGAACACTGACAAGCTCAGGCTAACCTGGATTGTGTCTCTATTTTCTGTTATGTTCTTCTCTCCTTTACTAGTCTGCTCTCCCATTATCTTGTCTCTTATTTCAGTGCTTTTGGTATTTAAAGCCTTGAGCTTTTCATTTCATATATAATTGTAATCAAAATGAAGGCCAGGGAATCTCACTACACATGCTGTTGACAGCTAGGGGAAACTTTTCATATACCTTAAAACTCACAAAGTAAGTAGTTGTGTATTGCAGTTTGTATAAAAATGAGGCTTGGAATCAACCTACATTGACACAGTCTTCCAGAAGGGTGAATAAAGATAACTGGGATACTCAAGTATTAATATAAATTTCATTATCCTCAAATAGCATTCATTAAAAATCCACAGGGAAGAGAAAAATCACACTGAAAACAAGTGTGCTTTTTTATTCTCATGAACTTTATTCGGAAAGTGAAGCTAAAGAACCAGAAGAATATTGAGACAAGTCTGATTCTAGTTACTAAAATCTAAAACCCCAAATAAAGCAATATTTACACTTAATAATGAGCTTTCTAACACATGGCAGGAATGAGGGTCAAGCCATTGGCAGTTCATCTGTGGTGCTACCTGTGAACAGTCATCATTTGTCAGCTTATATGATTACTTATTAAGTCAATGGAAGTAAATGTTTGAATACATAGCCCTAGTTTTAAAGAAAGAAAAAATATGTATTATTGAGTTGTTCAAGCCAGATACTGTCCCCAGCTATGTAATTATAATTGAACAAACAAAAATGATGAGCTAACATCAAATTTTAAATATATATGTTACATTAAATAATTTTACAATGATTAGTTTGTGCTTATAATTATTACCTAAAGTTCATGTGAAAGATGATATTACTATTTCTGAGAAGTTGACCAATTGACCAAATGGAAGGATTATGATCTTTTGATAAGTGTAAAAATCCCCTATTATCTCAGTGGGTAGTAGGTGGCTCAATGAGTCTCTCTTACGTATCAGGTTTAGAGGTGCACTTACAATGTTCTAGCAAAACAAATGTGTATTATCAAGCTTGTCTCACATTTCAGAGAAGATATACACTGTTATTAACATCAATGTGAAAGCTATTCTCATTTTAAATTTATATGATTGTATCATATGTATATTTTGTTTATATATTATATATAAATAGTGCAATTTAAAATTATAAAAAATAAATTTATAAAAATATATTTATATAAAATATTTATATGTTTATAAAAATATTTTTATAAAAATAAATTTATAAAAATATAAATTAAATTATAAATTATATATGTTATATTTTTCCCAAATAGATTGCTAACACTGGATGTTTGATTTGGAATAGGAATGGGTATGTGAAATTCTTTAAAAATTACATTCACTTGTTGAAATTGTATTTAAGGCATATAGTGGGGGAGAGACTATGTGCTTTGGCTATATTGTAGTTACTTTTTAAAAAGATTTTGTTTTTTGTTTTCACTAAGGTATAATTTATATCCAGTGAAATGTATATATCTTAAATGTACCAGTCAATGAATTTTTCCATATGTATATTCCCATGAAACCACCACCCAGATTCAGTTACATTTCAGCATCCAGATGGCTCTTTTGTGCCCTCCTCCAGTCAATACCCTTTGGAAAACGTTACCACAGTTCCGAACTCTTTAGATTAGTTTTACCTATAACAATTTATTTTAAAGCAAAGCTATAATCTCTCCAACAAAAATCTAAACTGCAACTTAACCCCACTCAGATACTACCAAAGGAATCACATTCTAGAGCCCATATATTCTTTTTCTGCCATCTGTTAACCCCACTCAGATGCTACCAGAGGAATCACAATCTACAGCCCACATACTCTTTTTCTGCCATCTGTTAAAGATCATGTTTTGACATCAGCACATGGCTTTATCACCTCTAGTCTTAATTACTGTAGCTCTTTCATAACTGAAAACTCAAAGGTTCTATGGTTTCCTTATCATATCTATTTACCTTTTCAACGATTCAATACACATTTCATATCCCTTATTATGTAATGGACATAAAGCTCCCTGCATGTAGTAGAAATTTAGGAAATAGTGACTCCTTTCCTATAAATGAGAAGGAAGACAGCCAGAAAGGAGAGGGAGCAGAGAGCGAATGGGGGAGAGAAAAGAGAGATGACAGAGAGAAAAAGGAAGGGAGGGAGGAGGAGGAGAGGAGGAAAGAAAACACTAAAGAAAACTCAATTTCCAAATTCTTGGCTCAGAAGACCCTAAAAATAAGAGTCCTCTTTTCACATTTTATTTCCCTCTCCCCTGTGGCAAGAATAAAATATCTTCCCAAACACTGAACAAAACCACAAATGCAGCCAATATGGAATAAGTGGCATGGTAAATGACAGGGCAAGGGTGGATTGGAGAGTGGAGCCCCGCCAGCCTTCGCCCTCAACATCTGGTGGGAGAGAGCTGCCAAGCACAACTCTGCCTTGCTCGCAACTATTTTGTCATCTAAAGTTCTAACATTCTGGAGATCTGAAGAGCTTAAAATTACAACTTGATATTCTTTAAAAGAAAAAAAAAAAAGAAAGAAAGAAACCCCATGTAAAACATTATCACCATTAATAAACAATGAAATAAAAATTAGTTAAATAGCTGTTTTTTTGGTCCATGTGGTATCGGATGGCTAATATGAATAAAATTTTCATTGGATTTACTGAGTAAGATAGGAACAGAGAGGCAAGTTCAACTGGCTTTTTTTGCATGGTGATATGTAAATCAGTTGCACTAATCACTTTCAACAACAGTATTTTTTTCAGTCTAAGTAATTAAACAGTTATTTACAATTTAACTTGGACTTCCCTGGTGGCTGAGATGGTAAAGCGTCTGCCTACAATGCGGGAGACCAGGGTTTGATCCCTGGACCGGGAAGATCCCCTGGAGAAGGAAATGGCAGCCCACTCCAGTACTCTTGCCTGGAAAATCCCAAGGACCGAGGAGCCTGGTAGGCTACAGTTCACGGGGTTGCAAACAGTCAGACATGACGGAGAGACTTCACTTTCACTTTATAATTTAAAATTAGCTTGGTTTTGTAAATACAAAAGATTTGAGCATCCTCTAATCTTTTTATTAATTATTATCATAGACATAGTTTTCTCTTATGTATCTATCTTCTTCAGTGAAGCAGCACTAAGGATATAATTTTCTTCATTAGTTTAATTGGCTCGACTATAGCAGTGCAATGATTTACTTTGTGATTTATTCTTAAAAACTTGTATAGGGGAGTCAAGAAGGATGTAAAAGAAGAAGCAAGAAAGTAAACATCTGTATGTGTATATATATATATTCAGCTTCAGATATATATCAAGCAAAACTCCCTAAAATAACCATACATGCTATGAAACATTCCAGTCAAAAATGCTGTCTCTCAGTCACAGGATGATCAAGTGAGGGATGTGTATCGGCTGGGAAAAGATCCAGATTTCTGAAATGTCAAATGCTGCTCCTTTAAGCCATTATTTGCCTGGTCTGACAAGCACACAGAGAAGCGGCACTGGGCCTAGCGATGCACTATAAAGACCCTCAGATTCAAGGAGACAGCCAAACAATTCCTTCCTCATGTCTGTGGCATCACTCTGTCACCTAACATCACCTGCTGTACTGTTTGCTTGTTATTCTCAGGCAGAAGCACAGAACATTGCCTGACGTACCGTGGTTCATTCTAGTCTATGGGTTCACAGCTAGTAAATACAATTCTTCCTACTTAAAGGAGTCTGAGGCCTGGGCTAAGCTCCAGTTATTAGTGCTGTGGGAGGGGCTCAAGGCAATGTCTTGCAGTGCAGAATGGCTAAAAAGGGAACCCGATGAAGTGACTAGAAGGAAACAGCTGTGTGTGCCTCTTCTTCCAATTCTGAGTTTTCCCTGCATTCTCAGAGAAATACATTCAGCCAGGAACCTATATATACATAAGGTTATATGTGTGTGCACACACACACACAGACACAGACACAAAGAGATTAGACAGCGTAATGCCAGCATCAGAAAAAGGATGGTATTCAATGTGAGACAAATTACGACCCCCAGGCAAAATTATCTCTCTTATCACTACTCAAAAGTTTGCTTGTTTTAGTTGGGTTTAACTTTGTGGGGAACAATTTCTAATTTTGGCAGAAGAAGAGTGGAGGAGAGGCGAGGAGGGAGTTCATAAAATGGGCTTCATGTACTGCCCAGAACACATTACCCAGTGCCTGTAAATACTGCCCAGCTGAGACTATATGAAATCTGAACCTACTCTTCAAAGCTAATTTGGTAAAAATTAAACTTAAGTGCTCTTCTTTGCCCAGAGAACAGCCGAAGGAGAAGACTTGTAGTGGAACTCGGAATTAAGATGAATCAGGACGTCTGTTAGAAGATATTACACTCTGGAAAATTGAGCTCTCATTTTAGGATTTGTCTTAAACCAACAGGTTTGCCCTTTAGATTATACTGGTGAGGGAGTGGACTATGTGTGCATGTTTGCACATCTGTAAATTAATAAAACAGTATGTAAAAGTGTCCACATCACCTACATGTACATTTTTTTATGGCTCGTTTAGTGAATATATGGCCAAGGCATGGGATATTGGAAAAAGCACAGACTTTGAATCTTGGCACTGCCATTTACTGTGTGTGCGAGTCTCTCTGGGCCTTGGTTTCTGCAGGCTGGAAAGGAAGACATTCACAAGCTCCTTGCAGAGCTATGAGGAATAAATGAGATCATTTATACTAGGCAAACAATACCATTTCTAACTTGCAAACAATGTCAGTTTCCTTAATCCACAATGAAAAACCTCACAGTATCTTCAGTAAGTATATTTTATATAAATGACTGTTCTGTTTTAAATAGGATGGTATCACTGAGCCATCCTCAAACCCCTCAAAGATCATAGTCTAATCAAAATGGATCATTTTTACTTATAAGGCCATCACATTTTTGTCATTTTCTGTGCATGTGGCAAGTCCCTGGGGCTGTACTCTCAGACTTGTAAAGTTTAATTAAAGAGCTGTTTTTAAAGTTGGGAAATATGGTACATGCATCTCAGAACTTTTAAATGTCCTCTGGTCACCACATTTGGTATTTCCCCAACATTTGTTTTCAGATTTTTATTCT
>NW_011494835.1:5792807-5830429 GCF_000754665.1 Bison bison bison | reverse complement strand
TCTTTGCTTAAATTGCAGAAGATATTAATATACATTATATAAACTATCATAGTTCAAGTATCTAGATTAATTGTAGACTAAAATTAAAATCTACTGAGGAACCAGTTAGTGATTACTGCTTCTCAACTTCTTTACTTTAAAGAAACAGTTCTAAAAAAGCTCTAATTAGAGAGAGTTTGTGAAGTTTCAAGAGGTAAATAGACTGTTAAGGTTAAGAGAAAAAATTCTAACACAACACTCTATCATTTGGCTGATAAAAATAATCAGTCCCTACAGGAGAGTCTTTGCCATTCTTTGCTTAAAAGATGAGATTCAAAGGAAGTATATAGTACACCGATTGCATTTATTCTCAGAACCTTTTATAGGAACATATAAATGTCAAATGAATATGTCAATTTGAGTTACTAAAATAATTTTTTAAAATATTTACTTAGATTCCACATAACCTTAATTTAAGGGAAGTAACAGAAACTCTTTCCCTCCCACTGCTGTTTTCTGTCTACTGCAGTCTTTTCCAAATCTGTCTACACATGGAAATCACATTTAGCCATGTCAACAAACTCTGGCCCACAGGAAATAACTATGCCCCTTCTGGAAGACGTCCTCAAATGAGAAGGCATACTCTTTCTTTCTTCTTTTCCTTTGAGCTGCATGTAATGTGAGAACATGAGGGCTGAAGCTGGTGTGACCCAACCTCTTGGGTCATGAGGTTGACTTTGGAAGGAGGTCACACTCATCAGATCAATAAGGCAGAGAGCCTGGGCCCTGGGGCCAGACTGAGTCACACCAGCCATGGTCCACCCATCTATGGGTTTCTACTTGAGAGAGAAATAAACTTCTGTTCAAAACCACCATTATTTTTTTCTTTACTCTTGGCAGATACTAGCCCTAAAGTGATACAAAGGTCTTACAAAATTTGTACTCCATCACACTTCTCTGCCATGTTGGTGAAGTTAGCCCATGAATGAGGTTTTACAAGGTTTCTTAATTAATTCTTCTGTGCTTTTCTCACTTCAGTTTTCCTCTGAGCTAAATCTTACTTGTTCTTTGTTTCTTATCCCAGCCATATATGCTCTCAAAATTCTCCCAAATTTCTATATTCCAGTGATAATTATCTTCTGTACCCCTTTTATCCCAAGATTTTAATAACCAGTTCAAATAACAATTGAATCCTGGATGACTATCTGTTTTAGACTTCTGATTCTATAGAGCTTTTTATAGTTACATTTTCCTGTATTGATTTAGGCTTCTAGAGAGCAAGGATGTATATTTCTTTAAATTCTCAATTACCGTGCCTATAAATTTTATGTGCTTGATAAAACTTACTTACTAAATGGTAGAAATACCTAAATGTATTTCCTTTTTGTGAACTTATACAACCCTCCCTCATCACCATGAATCATTGAGAAACGTGATCTTTAAATGCGGTTAATATATTGATGACTATATACAATGTGTGTATATATATATATATAATATATATACACACTACAGACACACATACATATGGTCAATGACTGGAGGTGAACTGAATTGGAATACCACCCCCCTCAAAAGTTAGTATAACAGTTTAAAAGTAAAAGCTGTCTAAGAGTGATGTTTTTAAACATTAAATATTCCTGTAATAAAATATTATGATAAAATTTAAAAACCTAGAATTTCTTTTATAAATGATTACTATGAATGTATTACATTGGTGTGGGTCTTCAGTAAATTTGATTTCTCTCTTTACTTAAGAATAATTGTTTTCTTTTTTAAAGTATTATTTCCAAGAGTACATATGATGTCATCTGCTATAGCATGAGCTCTTTAAAACTTATTCTTATTTATAATTATTTCTTTTAATAAGTATTTATAAGATATTTCTATGTATGAAACACCGTATTAAGTACCAGGAAGAAGAGCAAGGGTGTGAATAAAACAAGACCCTTGACTTTATTGTGAATGTAACTTCTACTTACCTGAAACAGAAGCAGTTGGGAGGCTGAGGATGAACCTCTACTCAAAGGTTATCTGTTTTGTTTTAATAAATGATTTTGACAAATAACCCTAATTAGATGACAGGTGCCATACAAGACAAAACACAGCAGCTGTAAGTGTACTCACACATACTCACACACAAATGCACACAGACAGACATGCACTTGATTATCCATTTACAAAAATAACTTAGTGCCTCATAAGATATAACTACACAAATCTGTTTATTTAATCGACTTTGATTAGTTCTCTCAAGAGGAAACAGAATTATCTAATGTAAAATATGATGCAATTTTTGCAAAGTTGCAAATTTGTAAAAAGTACAAAAGGCAAAATCTTACTATTAGCCAATTCCTTGACATTGCTATGCAATAAAAAGCATATAGGAATCAATGAAAAATAGGAATATATAATAAAAGTTTATTGTTAAAGACTAGGGATTTATTTAACACAATAATATTCACCACTTTTATTTTGCTAAAATAGTGTTAATCCATTACTGAACAGCTAAAAGGAATCATGCAGACTTACTTCGATACTGAAGTACCCTCTGTCAACATAGTCCCCTAAGAAGAGGTAGCGAGTGTTGGCAGGAGATCCCCCCACTTCAAAGAGTTTCATCAAGTCAAAGAATTGTCCATGGATGTCCCCACAAACTGAAAGAAACAAATAAAATTCATTTTATGGTTATATTATGTTCCATTTTTGAATTAGATAATAAAATTACAAAATCTTAGAGCCAGAAGGAATTCAGAGGCCATCTTAGCCAAACATTCTTTTGCAAAACAGGAAAGTAAGACAGAGTTTCCAAAGTTAATTTGTGGCAAACCTTGCTTTGTGTCCAGGTCTTCACCCCTTCACAGTAAATGGAAATGTAACAACAATAATAATAATAGCTATTATTGTTGTACGTTTAACAATTCTGCACCAGACACTATGCTGACAGTTTTATACACATTTTGTAATTTAATACTAACAATGTCATGGAATAGGTTTTCCTCTTGCAGATGTGTCAAAGAGAGTCAAAGAATTAGGCATAATCTATATACTGATGTCTAAATATATATCTAGTACAGGACACGACTGAAGCGACTTAGCAGCAGCAGCAGCAGCCTCCTGAAGAAAACTTGATATGCACTATAAAAATTGTATTTGACTCTAAAATGTCATCAATTATAAAACACATTTTTATTTTAGGTATCACTGAGAAAGAAAAAAACCAATTAAATTTAAACTGATATCATAAATGAGCATTTTTATAAGATCGACCCTAGTATCAGATGTCAAACTTGTTTCAAATTTTGAAATGAAATCCTATAAAACAGTAAAAAAAAAAAAAATCGCTGGGTATTGCAATTTCTTAACTTTCTCACTTTCTCTTTAAAACTTCTTAAAAGCTATGTAGTCTCTCATTTTAAAAGTCACTTATTCAGTACTTACAATTTCATCTGCTACTTTTAAATCTCTAAAAAATAAATCTTATCTCCATTATGGTTATGTGGCTGGGCAAGATCACTGTTAAAAATGAATGATACAGAGTTTCAATTCAGATTTGTCTAATTCAAAGCTTTTGCTGTCAACTATCATGTTATAATATCTTTGACATTTTATAGGGTTTACATATGTGTATATATTTAATATTTTAAGACAATTTTATGCTTGAATGATGAACATGATTTGGTTATTTCTTTCATGCTAAGAGGTTCACAGAATGAATGTATCAGTGAATAGGAAATCAAGATGTCAAAGGACACTTGCTATCTTAATAAATTCTATGCTGCAGTCGAAAGCAAGCTGAAATATCTTAAACTTTATCCCTTTATCTGATGAAAGCTGACAGAAGGAAATATGAATCAAAGGGATTCACTGATTTAAAAAAAATACTGTTAAACAGTGGATGAATAAAAATGCCATATAAATTCCCATTTTTGCCATGTAAAAGACCCTCAGGCTTTAATCCTGAGAGATTCTGGATAAGTTATTCAACTTCTCTGAGCCTCAATGTATTCATGTATAAAATGGGATGATACTGGTACTTTAACTTACTTGGTTATTGTGAGAATTAAAGGCATCAATAATGTAATGGAATTAGAAGAATTCTTGAAACCTGATATGAACTTAAAAACTATGAGATCAAAGTGGCATTTCAAAATAGTTGTATCAAAAATATCAAGGTACCAGAAAGGATGGGATTTTGGTGCTCGGGGTAAAGGAGGAAGGAGGAATGAAAACCATTCTGGAGCATCGTCTTCACTTTTTCCTCCCCTCCTATCCTCTCTTTCCCTTTCCATGCCTCCATTTCAATTCCTGGCCATGGCTGGAAATTCATGCATCATTATTTTTTATATCGTCATGTCAATGACAAATACCAAGACAGTAATTCAGGTTGTGGACCATGAACTTGGAATTACTGACATACAATTGCAGCATAATCTGGCAACCAGAATCACACAATTTTATAAATACATGGGCTTTAGATGATGTAGACATTAAGGACAACTTTTCTTTCATTGGAGTACAGAATTACATCATTGTGAATTCAATTTTATAAAAACTGGAAAGTAAGCTCTTCTTTTTGGCTTATAGTAACTTTGTGATAAGAGATATCAATACAAGATCAGCACAATTACTGGATCTTGGCTTGGTGATATAAAAGAGCAGGGAGCAATTGCTGTAAAGCTGGCATGGGAAACAAGATACCCTGAAATTCAGTTACTAGTAGGATGGTCACACTATCACTGACTTTACCTTACACCAGCCACACAATTCAAATCATGCTTTTTCAGTAAGGACCACTTATGATAATCTTCAGCAAAGAAAAGCAACTTGCATATACAATCATAAAAAATTCTCAAAGCCACATGAAAGAAAACAGTAGCTCAAATAAAATATACCTGAATAACTGAGATATTTTGACTAAGGTTTAAGGATTTCCCAGATCAGTTTAAGTGAAAACTATGTATCTTCTTTGTTTTTCAAAATCATTTTTATGTCTATTAGGTCACCATCCTATTGCTTTTCTTATTCAGTAGATGCCAGTCTTCTCTGTCTCAAATAGGCCATGTTTCCTTCTTGTACATCCACAGGCTGACCCTTTTCCATCCAGTAAGTCTCAGCTATTTGTCAGTATACTTCTTTCCAAAAGCATTCTTCTTTCCATTAACTTGTTTTACTTTCTTCATAGTACTTATTACTCTCAGGAATAATCTAGCTGATTAATTTGCATGTCTGTTTCTTCCCTGATTCTTCCCACTGGACTATAAGCTCTATAAAACTATAACCTGTGAGAAGCTGTCAGCTCTTGTTCACTGTAACCCAGACATGGAGAACAGTGCCTACCACCCAGTGGTAGAGAAATGTGCTACCCTAGAATTCTTCACTGGGCCTGTGCTGTGCTGAATTTGGAAACCCATTCATTACAGAAGTCAAGCTTTTGAGGGGCCCCTCAGACCAACAGAAATGGACCACAGTGAGAGTTTGCTCTGGTGGAAGCTGAAGGTCCTCAACTTGTCTGAGATGGTACTTGTTTTAACCCCACAAGTCACAGCTTTCAAAACAGTATTGTGGCAAGACTGGGGGAGAATGAGGGACCTCCATGCAGGTTATGGTGGTTTCTTTCCCTGGTTCTACACCAGAGACACTTGTAGAGCTTTGAAACTACAGATTCCCGGGTCCCGAATCAGAATCTCAAGAGATGCAGACTGATAACAAGCTCTTCAGTGGAAGTTATCTAGCTAGTAAGATGAAAGACCAATGCTTTCCACCCTCTGTCTTAGCAGACTGAGCCCTCATTCTGCATGCTTGTGTGGTTCCCCTCACAGTATGCACAGGTGGGAGAAACACATATTGGAAAGGCGATTTTGTTCAATGCTAATCCCAGGTTGGTGTGAGATCAGAAATTCTTATTACCTGAAAGGATGCTATTGAAGTGATTGTTTGATGGAGTCTAGGACAGAGGGATGAATCTAAGACAAGTGATAAAAAAGAGCACACTTATTTGTGCATTTGAATGTGGCTATTGCTCAGGCCTTGTGCATTTCAGCTTTCAGATAAAGAATTCATCCTAAAGTCCTAATATTTGGGAACATTCACTATTTTGATTTCAAAAATCAAGAAGAGAGTGACCACCATACTGAGGTATCCATGCTTCAGTACCCAAAGGATGGAGGGTGGGGTCAGGACATCACACAGAGGGAAGGGTACCATGTCAGGTTAAGTGAAAAGTACAGCCCAGTAACCTTCCATCTATGCAATGCCATAGACCCCACCTTCCATCCTCTTGGGTACCTAAAACATTGAGAGAAATAAAGTCCAACAAATTTTAGCTAATGAGGCAAACCATGTGCTTGGTTGCTCACAGCCTGTAACTCCCTATGAGGCCAGGTCCTTTCATCTTCAATGTCATTGGTTTTAACAGCACTTCTAGAACAAACAGGCTTTGACAAGTTCTATTATACCTTCAAGGCAAGCTCATTCTTCACCAAATACTCCTGCTTCCCATATTCCCCCAGCTTCCCATTATTTGCTTCTCGTTTCCAATGGAACACTGCTGGCAGGCAGGAACTTGACTAGGGGCCAGGCTTGAAAGCCCTACTATATTGAAAAAGCACCAAAATTATAGGAACACAGGACATGTGATGAAAGCACTCCTCAACTCTATGAAATTATCCATCCATCTGAATGAATGTACAAAAATACATATTATGTCTTCAATAGATTATGACCAGACTTATACATGTTTCTATAAGAAATGTATAGTTACAACAGTTAATGAAATTAACACATCAATGAAAAGAAACATGAGTTTTTTCTGGACCACTAGTACCCTAATCCATTCCTGATGTGCTACATCATGATGATTACTTTTCCTGTGAGACGCAATAAGTCCTCCGCTTGTTTTTATACTGGACAAGTAAGAACTACCATGAACACTGAGCAGTAGAATCGAGTTATTGAGAAGGTTGTCATTACCTTCTTCTTGGTTCTTTTTCTAAGTCAGGTGACGAAGTGGTTTTGAATGGCTGTTCTAACATCCTCAGTAAACCAAACAGTGCAAGAGGGACTAACATCCTGTGATGCCTACATGTTTTTTTGTTTTTTTTTTACTTTTCTCTCATCTACTATTAGAAAATACATAAATTATGCCTAAATAACCAACTAATAAGTAATACCAAAGCAAACAATCACTTTTGAGTAATTGCCTTTTAATACTATTTCCATCCCCTAGTGATTCTTAGCCCACAGTAAATGAAAATTTGTTGAAAATGACCCTCACACGAGTGGTCTCAATAATTTTTGACCTAAGTCTTCTGAAGAAGAGCACGGAATTTTGAAGAGGGAAACAAAATAACATACAGAAAAATTCTGTCTTTGTTTCTTGGGAAAGGAAATAGCTTTTATTTCTCATATCATTGCTAGAGAGCTAGTTATTAAACCTTGAAATCACAAACTTAGGAGGTTAATGTATATGTAAACACAAATATAAATGTGTACGTGTGTGTATAAAGCCACCCACCATAAAGGAGGAATTATTTGGAGATTAGTGGTCAGTGTACCAGTTAGGAAGTCATTAAACAAGTTCAAGACATTTCTCAGTGTAGATTACAGCAAAGCAGTGCTAAAGAGAAACAGCAATAAACAGCTGGGGTAGGAACAAGAGGCTCTTTGTAGTTAGCTGAGAAAGCTCTTGGGATCTACAAACTGGACAATGAATCAGTCACAGGGCAAGTCTAAGAGTCCCTAGAACGAGCACACTGCTAAGGAGAGAAGATAATGGCCAGCATATTGAGGACAAATGGCCTCTTGAGAAAATAAGCTCATAGTATGGAGGACAAGTTGGAAAGATAACCAAAATGAAGATCAAGCCTATGCTTTGCATCTCCTAGGAGAAATGCCGCTCTCTGTCGAAAAGGGATAGTTGCTCAAAACAACTATGCGTATGATATGTGTAATGAAGAACGCATGCCTAAATTAATGATTCTGCAAGAAAGTATACCCATAGTTTAATTTAAATATTTTTCAACGAATTCTATTGTTTCTAAATTCACGTTGGCAACTAAATTGCTATCTTGGAAAAATGTAAAAAGTAGATCATACTGAACATATGAGGATGAAGTCCAAGTATACTTGCTACACAAGTGAGAGTTTGTAAAGAACTCTGCTACAGATTCCGTCCTGAGTGGGAGACACATTAACAAGTGTAAGATACAATACAATACATACTTTCTCATAAAACTACTTTGAAAAGCTTTGAATTCATGCTCTGATCCACACATTTGGCCCTGTTTACTTGTCTATATCCACATTTGGCCCTGTTTACTTGTCTGTATCCAAGGAAATCCTTCAAGGAACATCAATAGGTCAACTTTTTACTGATGCTAAGCAAAAATTTTAAAATGTCATAGAATTCTATGTTAAAGAATGCCTATAGAAATTAGGATGTCTAGAGACAGAGGAGTTTTTAAAAACAACAAAAACAGTCAAATAATACAGTGCAGGTGAAAATATTTTTTCATGGACTGGCATTTCAAAATGGCATCAGTATTATGATTTAGAAGTCAAGTGTTTTTAATTCTTGACTCACTATTTATTTTTCTACAAAGATCATTTAGTTCCTCCAAAATATTGGCTTTTATCATCTAGGAAGGTTGTATAAAGTAGAATAACTTCCTCTACAAGTTTTTCCAATTTTCACAAAACTTAACAGATTGTAATTTTTCTTTTAGAGAAGACATTACTGAGTTGCTGAACAATTTTCACCATTAGAAGTCCACTCTACTTTCAGCTTCATTTAATCCAACCCAATATTTTTTCCATAATAGGCACATTTTTCCAAGACAATACCCTTTCTAATGTTAAGGAACTAACATTGTGTATAATTCTCAGCATGAGGAGATTATCCTATTGAATTTACTGGTTTGGTTTTTGAATCCTCTATCTGCTACAACTTCTTCTGTTCCAAAATCTGCAGTTTCGGAGAGAATGATCTTACATTTAGAGGTTTTGTTAGATACTAAACACAGCGGGTACCACAAGCACATATCTGCTTCCCCCTGTTGACAATCCAGGCTTGTGTAACTTTAGTGGATGGTAAATTCAGATCCACACCAGCAAGCCTGAATATGTGTGGTTCATTAGCAGAATGTGTAAACTTCTGAAATGAAGCAATTACTGAGATAAAAGTGAGTTTCATTAGGGCATTCACTATACATCTAGAAATCTTCATTAACTATAAAATAAACTGAATAAGAAAAAATAACAAGGTTTTAATTCATCAATGAGGTACACTTCAAAATAATATTTTTGCCATAATGAATACTATTTTTCAAATGTTACACATTTATCAGGTACTTTATAAAGCACAAAATATGAATTCTTAATCAGGGCTTGATAGTATAAAACAATAATGAAAAGCCTTTAAATCAAATTAAAATTCACAAAGTAGTGACATTTCAAGGATTAAAAAAAAGTTATGAAGCTAAATATAAAACAATAATAACTGTAGTGTAAATTAGCAGCAATAATTTCAAACATTTTCTTTATATTTTTGACACCGTTTTACAAAGATAAACTGTTAGCCAGTGTTAATGAGAAATGTAACAGGACAACTGAAAAAACAAGAGTGGGGTATACTATAGATTACAGTAGATAATACAATAGAAACAATACAGTACTAAATATGAATACTTCAAGAATTCTCTCAATCTCAGGTTATAACTATAATCAGATGGAAAAAAAACTAGAAGAGTCTATATTTTTAAACTGTTTTACAGAAGAACTAAGCATCATGGTATATTCACCATGTATTCTAATCAGCAGAAAAGTTGATTACTGAAATGTATTTTTTTTTTTTTTTACCTTAAAGATGAGTCTTCTCACTATTGTGATTTTTTTCAAATTTTATTTACTGGAATAACCTAATTTATTGAATAAGAATGAATTTGTTCCATCTGTTATCACTATTTTTCTATTTCAGCATAAATTCATATTTTAACAACACGCCTGTTACAGATCAATAACATTATTGAATTATTTTAAGTCACAGTCATGGCTGTGATACTAGTAAATAGAAACAATAAGTAATATGTACAATACTTACAGGGTTATTTAATTAAATTTGGTCATGACTCTGTTTATGTGTCCAAGTTTGATCAGTCCTGAAAACTATAGCTTATTTGATATGTGGATTTATCCACATTATGTAGTTCAGTAAACCCTCGATTGTCATTACCAGATGATCAAAGGTACTGGATCATCTGTGAGATGATGTAATTTCATCCCCAAATAATTAAACTTGATAACATATATTTATATATTTATTGATAAATGAAAGATTGTTCTCTTCACTTTCTGAAATACTGATACCAGGTTTCAGATTCCATGAACCCCCTCCAGGATCCTGAAATACGGGCTCCCATCATAGTAACCAGACCTAGGGTTAGAGGTCTATGCCTTAGCATTCCCATCCTGGCTCTTTCAAAGTGGTATATCTGGAAGGTTTTTTGCTTTTTAAAATTTTCTGGGAGCTGTGGCCACATTATACTTTGAATTCTGGCTTTTTCTTGGACATGTTATTTTTTCCTGGGTGAGAAGCATGCAATGGTTGAAAGCACAGTCTGTGAGGCTCAGTTTCATAATTGCTGTTCATGAGTTTTGGTTTTGTGTGTATATATTCATTCAATAACATATATTTATATATTTATTAATAAATGAAAGATTATTCTCTTCACTTTCTAAAATACTGATACCAGGTTTACAGCTTAATCAATAAGCTGTAACTTTTTTGTTAATCACTTTCTTATTAACTCTCTCTGAATCAGCTTTATCAATCTCAAGAAAGCATGGGCTTTTCCAAATCTTCTTATGCAGTTGCACTCTATTCTTTTTTACTACAATTCTTTAAGCTTTTGACTGTTTTCCCCTGTAAACTGCTACTGGTGTAACTATTTGTAGGAGGCCTCAGATGCCTCATCTATGTTGTTGGTGGTGTTTTATTGCCAAGTCGTGTCCAACTCTTTTGCGACCCCATGAACTGTGGCTCACTCCATTGTCTCCACTGTCCATGGGATATCCCAGGCAAGAATACTGGAGTGAGTTACCATTTCCTTCTCCAATGCCACACCTGTAAGAGGATTCATAATAGACCTTTTTTTTTTAAAATGTTTTTTTTTTCAATTAAATGAACCAATATAAATGAATAAAAAAGCTCAACATGCCGTAGCACATGCAATGCAGTGATGCAAGGTGAATGGTAGATGTAGCCACTATTACAGGGGTTGTCTACTAAGAAACATCTCTGCCGGTTTAGACTGATGTAGAAATACCTGTAGTCAACGTAGCCATAAATAAAACATACACAAAACTGTTCTATTTTCTTTCACTTTTTATCCAAATGTATGCTATCATATGTTGAAAGATGTTAAGGCTGAAATCAAATAGACTAGGTCTCATGTTCCACAATTGCCATTTTCTAAGAGTGGGAATATTTCCAAATGGCTTTAGTGATATTACCCATCTTTCAGCCAGCAACAGCACCATGTTTCCAATTAGTCTCATGTTCTTTTGTTAGCAGAGCTCATTTACAAGACCACTCTGTTCCTTGGCTGTGTAATGGCAGTAATGTTTTAAAAGCTGAAAGTGACACAGTAAACAGAAAAAATGTAAGGTATTTCACCAAATGGATTTTTTTTAAACTACTTTTCTTTGGTTTCTGGAAAACTCAGTTAAGAAAAATCTTCTAAGTTATGATATCTGTCAAATTTTGACAATGTAAAAGATTACTTTGTTTTTAATATTTTTAAAACTCAGGGAAAGCAAACTAATGATATTTAATTCTAAAGTCCATATTTTCATCACTAATTTGGCAATTTAGGCAGTGGGGATATTCATATAAGGGTTTTTACCTATCACAGACTTTGAAGTGGTCAACTTTATTTATGTCTACTCGGAGAAGGCAATGGCACCCCACTCCAATACTCTTGCCTGGAAAATCCCATGGGCAGAGGAGTCTGGTAGGCTGCAGTCCATGGGGTCGCTAAGAGTCAGACATGACTGAGTGACTTCACTTTCACTTTTCACTTTCATGCATTGGAGAAGGAAACAGCAACCTACTCCAGTGTTCTTGCCTGGAGAATCCCAGGGTCGGGGGAGCCTGGTGGGCTGCCGTCTATGGGGTTGCACAGAGTTGGACACGACTGAAGTGACTTAGCAGCAGCAGAAGCAGTAAGTAAACAAAGCTAGTAAGTGCTCTTTCTAACAGATAATACTTAAATTACCTGATGGAAAGAAGGATTGATTATATTCTATTCATTATACCATTTTGTGAGTAAAAACATGTTTATTTGTTATCTGAGGCATATTTGGAAATGGAACTTTTAATTCTTAATTCAGCAATTATTAAAAATATATGAACCACACAGACATATTAGAACACATTCATTTGAAAATTAGTGAAGAAAAAACATTTCTGGTAAAGTAATTCTGACAAAGGCAATAAGCCTATCTTAATTCTACCTAGTTTTCCTTAATCTATTGATCATTTCCTTGTTTATCATTCATTAAGCAAATATTCTAGAATATCTGGGGGAAAAATGAATAAAACATGAAACATTTCCTTAAAGTGCTGTATTAAAATGCTAAATAAACAACATTAAAGGCTGAGTACTTTTTATTTGTGCTGATTATACTGGAACAATGAAGAAATGGAAGGCATGCAAGGAATGGTCTCAAGAAATTTAGAGTACACTTGAGGAGGCACGCATATACAAATGGTATGAAAAAGCATTGTCTTCCTGACATCAGAGTATTTCTCTCTCCATCCTGAAACTTCTGAGCACTGACTCATGATCAAGAAATATGGGTTTAACACTCAGGTCTCCCATCTGGGCAAATCATTTCATTACCTGTTTATCATGTCAAATTTCTTAACAGAGGGAGGAACACATACAGTTTTTCTAAAAATAAATAGCCAATTACAAATACTTTCCATTTACTTTTATTAATGATTTTTTTTTATTTTGAAATTTCAAATTCATTAAGAAAGGGTATGAAATTGCTTTATTTATTTTCAAAAAGGGTATCAATTGAGATTTTTGAAAACCTGTACTAGGTTATTTCACATTTCTGTCAAACCTAATCTTCCCTCACACTGAAGACTCCTCTTATAGGGTTGATTATATTCCAAAGATAAAAGCTGTCAATTTTGTAAATCTTCATGAATATAATTAGGGGTCACAGTTACCTAAATTGATGGAAATCATAGAATCCATAGAGCCTTTGCATTGTTTTGTATCTTTAAACATGTGAATGTCTCCAATCTGAGCATGAATTATGCCTCACATTTCTCGTTCCTTCAGCATATGACACGTATCTAATTAAATTATGCAAAAATCATGTTTTACTAACATGTTATATATGGCATATAAACCGAGCGATTACCACAAACTAATGCAGGTGTTTGGAAAACAAAAAATAGCTGCTGATAACTCATCATAGCTTGTGATCTATTAGTAACTATACTTTAAAATTTAGTTTAATTTTCATCAATTAGAAATGGTGAATGTTTGTTATATATTTGAATGGCTAAAAGACCAGTCAGAATTATCAATCAACTCTTTTTCTTTCCTTTGATAAAATATAAAAAAAAAATGAAGAACATGTTCATAATGTGTTTGGTGAGTTACTAAACTAGGTGATTTTAACTAGGGAAAAGTTTGCTTTATAAAATCACATAATTTCATGTTGCATTTCCTTATAGATCTATCTCATTAAATTTCCAGAACTCCTTCTACCTTTTATATACCTGTTTAACACATTTTAAACAAAATCTTTAAGGTTGTTAATACTTAAGGCTATCTTTTAAAATATGAAATGTCTGTTATTAGTCACATCACAAATTCAACTACATTTTACAAAAGAACACTTGATTTTGCCTAGGGTGTTTTGATACTTTATACTGAGAGTTCACGTGTCAGATAGGACAAAGTGTTTATAATCCTAAACAACAGCTAACTTCAGAAATGAGGATATTTTATTCAGGACTGAATAACAGGGACTTAGTAAGTACCTTCTTTGTGATAGGTTGTTCATCGTGAATTAAAAAACAATCACTATTCTTTCACACTGGTAGGAAGACAAGCTTATATAAATATAAAATATAACTTTATACTAAAGGAACATAAATACAATTAATTCCCTTAAGAAATATAAAATGTACTTAGGATATAAGACTTGCACACATGAGTAGGGACCAGATGGGGCTAAAAATCCTATGGTACTCTCTGTGTTCTACAGATGTTTCCTGGGAAGTGGTTAGAAGCCAGAAACATTGGGCTTGAAACATGTGCTGAGCCAGGTGTAGTATGTATGATCATTTACTTCTGTTTCGGCAATAACTGATTTCCTTCTCAGCCGTGCTGTCATCGTGACCACCTTCAACCTTTCCCTTGCTGAGAGTAAGACTGTACAAAGACCAGGGTGGCTGAGGTCACATACTGGCTTCAGATGTGTTCTGCAGAGCTGAAGGGGACACGAGGAACTTTAGGGGTCACTATTACAATAAGCTCTACTTTTACTGTTTTTATCTCTTGGAGTTTCAGGTAGTGTTTCTTTCTTTCTCACTCTCTTTCTCCCACTCTCTCCCTCCCTGTATGTGTGTGTGTGTGTGTGTGTGTGTGTGTGTGTGTTGAAGCAGGAGATGGGGTAGATTCTGCTGCTTGAAACTTGTTTATGAGTACACTATTGATATAGACAGAAGCCTTATAAAAAGTCAGAGATTATGGAAATGAAGATTGGCTGAACTGAAGGGAAGTGAAGGAAGTGCTATAACATTTGTAATAAGTTGAGAATGAGAGAATAAGAGAAAGAGATCTTTAGGTAGGAAAGTGAAAATGAACCAGACTAAGTGGATTGCAAAAAAATTTGGATTTATCAGAAGGTATATGTGAAACAGCAGCAGTTAAATTCAAGTAGAAAGGCATCATGAGATTATGAAGGGACTTGGATTTTTAGCGTGTTGTTTGAAGAAGGAGAACAATTCCAGTAATATAAGAAGATAACTCTGGCAGATGTATGGAAAATTCAATGGTGTAGAAAAACTGAAAGAAGGTTGATTCCAATTAGAGGTTCACTGCAATAATACAGTCACAAGACAACGAGGTCTGCTATGGTTATAGTGACAGTGTGAAAAGATAAAAGAGGCCAAATAGAACATTCTTGTACTTCTATTAGAACCATTATAAATGACATAATAAGTAAAGTCATTCATCTGTGACCTGATTTGATAAATATTCAAGCCGGCAACATTTCAACAATATTCCATTGTGTTAGACCCTAAGAATGCAACAAAACAACTTAGATATAATCAAAGCTTTCATGCAGCTAATGAAGGATACCGAACTAAACAGGTTATTAATAATAACACTAGAGTAAAAGCCATAAAGGAAGAGATCTTTTCCTTCGTTGTTCCCTGTTATATTCCTAGTGCCCTGGACAGTGCCTGGTACAAAGGGGATCCTCAAGAAATATCTGCTGAATGAATTTATGAACAACACACAGTGGGCACAGTAGACTTGGGGAAGTTTCTTGGAGGATGCACTATGTTAGCCGAAACCTTAAGAGGGAGGAGGACTTAGATACAGAATTATAAGAACAGGAAGAGGGAATAGGACTCACAGAAGAAGAAACAACTTGTGGCAAATTTTAGAAAGTAAAAGGTGGCCTGTAAACCTGGAGTCTAGGTAAGGAATGAAAAGAGATGAAGCTTTCAAGATGAAGGTTCAGAGAATAAGAGTTTTTTCATCCAAGTCAAGAAGTTTGAACTTCATCCTAAGAGAAGTCACCGAAGGAATCTGGGCAAGAGATATTCTACCTTACCTCTGGTAAGTCACGCTACCTCTCTAAGCCTCAAGTTCCTAATATGCAGAATAAGGACAATAGCAGCTACCTTGCACTGTGGTTGGGAAGATGAGATCTGATAATGTAGCAATTGATACAATTAGTAACTCAAAGAAAGGTAAGTTCTTTTTCTCTATGATAGCTATTTTTAGCTTCGTTTGATTGAAGCTGCCTCCATCCCTCTGCTGCTGCTGCTGCTAAGTCGCTTTAGTCGCATCTGACTCTGTGCGACCCCACAGACGGCAGCCCACCAGGCTCCCCCGTCCCTGGGATTCTCCAGGCAAGAACACTGGAGTGGGTTGCCATTTCCTTCTCCAAGGCATGAAAGTGAAAAGCGAAAGTGAAGTCGCTCAGTTGTGTCCAACCCTCAGCGACCCCATGGCCCCAGTAAATGACTACAATGATATTTCAAAGGTAAAGAATAACTATCATCAGCCTGGATAAAATTTACCTTTTATTTAAGGGTAGGTAATGAGTAGCTGGGCTTCCCAGGTGACACCAGTGGTAAAGAACCCACATGCCAGTGCAGCTGACGTAAGAGACTCGGGTTCAGTCCTTGGGTTGGGAAGATCCCCTGGAGGAGGGCATGACAACCCACTCCAGTATTCTTGCCTGGAGAATCCCATAGACAGAGGAGCCTGGCGGGCTACAGCCTATGGAGTTGCTGAAGCGACTGTGCACACATGCGCAATGAGTAGCTGATGGCCCCAACTTTACATATACAGATGCAAACCGCAAGAAGGGGAGTTTGGGGTAGAATGGATACTGTTTATGTATGGCTGATTCCCTTTGCTGTTCACCTGAAACTATCCCAATACAAAATAAAAAGTTTTTTAAAAGTGCAAGCAGGGGAACCTTGCTTTCTTATTCATCATTTTTTCCCACAACATGACTGAATCAGAAAAAAATAACTGCAGAAATATTTAAAACAGAAATTACATATATATAAGTTCTACAGAAATGACTACATTGGAGTTGAGTAGCATGTTTTCATTTATATGCTTTTGAGTTTCCATCATTTATAAAGTCCATTAACTGGCACTCATTATTCAAGCAAGTAAACAGTCACAGGTTTCTGAATTATTAACTGATGCACAGTGTTTTCCACAGTTTGTAAATACAATGCATTTGAAACAAAGAGTTTCTATATTTCTTAAAAACACAGAAAATTAGACTACATCAAAGCTTCAAAGACAACAATGAAGTCTCAATGCTTGTCAGCACACAGGTGGGAGGGCACAGGAACCACAGAACCTTTAAGCCACATGAAAGATATGCTCCCAAGTTCTTGGAAAATTTTGCAATTCACAAATATTACTAAGCACATTACTCTCCCATAAAATACAGTAAAATATAATCACTGACTTCAGGCACAAATGAATCTGGGCTTAAACAAAGCTGTCCTTCCACTCTCGTATCAGTTTCTCTCTAAACATTAATTTCTGTTACTGAAGTTAGGATTCCCTCAAAGTATCTTCCAAATCGGGTCCAGCCAGCATGCTGACTTAAGAGGCAGAGCCACCATTTCCAGCAAAACTGAGCCCTGGATTAACTGACTGGCACTACTCACTCCTGAATCAAGTGCTGTGTGCAGGGAACGCTGACCGGCCATTCTTGGCTCATGTGACCCTTCCCTCTTATCGATGGGAGGGGGGCAAAGTCTATCATCAAAAGGAATGACAATGGGACAAATATTCCAGGCAACCACAAACAAGGGTTTGTGCGCTAAAAAGAAAGAAAGAAAGAAAAAAAAAAGATTGAATTTCTTCTACTTTTGTTTAACTCAAAGACCATTTCTGTAGGCATTCTACTGCTATTGCTAGAGTTTTAAGTTCTCATTTAAGCATTTGTTGGCAAGATCTGGAAAATTCATTGAAATAATTTAATGTTCACTTTAACTAGTATCTGTAAAGAACTTTTGATGGATTCATTTATAGTATAGACAGAAATCCCTAAAAAAACATGGCACTTTATTCTTTAGTTTATCTAAAGCTTTTCTTTCTTTTTCTTTCTGGCTATAAGTCATCACCTCATCACTTCTTACTTCCAAAGGGATTGGCTATCTCTTTATGGAGATTATTTTTCATAGAAAATATACACACATATTAGACACACATACACAGACACACAGGTAAACACATACAGGATATTTAATGAAAGGAAAATGCCAAAATGAAATCAGATACTGAGAGGTCTGTCAGCCTAGTGCATAAGCTAAATTAAAACATGTAACGAACCACTGCAAAAGGTCAAGTCTTAGAATGTAAAAACTGTGCATGCCAAGATTCTCCTCTTCTCCTACTGTATCTTGTGATGCCCAAAATATGGTGAAAACATCTTAAGTACCATGACTCATGTCTCTGAAGATGGCAGCAGGCTTCATACAAAGATCAAGTGTGAGAAAGGCATGGAAAACTGGAAACGAAACAACTATATAAAATCCCACTTAGGGGATGATCTAATCTTCGTTGATTCAAATTCCTGTAAGGATTAGAAAATTCTATGTTAAGTAGACTTTCCATGTTTCTCTTTCCACAGTTGTCATTAATATGATATTTACAAAAGATTTTTTGACGAAGACACAGAAAGAGATGCGTTTCTTAATATTTCAGCCATACTGCTTCTTACTTGCAAACATATTTTCTATTTGGAAAATCAAGACTGGTTATTCTGGAAATAATGATGGTACAGACACAGACAATCATAATAAGCCTCTATATGATGCACCTTTTATTCACAGTATCATTAAACATTTTACGAATCTAACAAACTCATATTTATCCACCAGTAAAGCTCTCAAGAGCAGACAATACCTAATGGTCATATAGAGTAAATTCTTAGTTAAGTGTCTCAATCAGAAAACAAACCAATTCTCCTTCCAGAAGACTTCAAAAGCATCTTAAATAAACAAAATCTAACTGTGTAGGTTGGAATTTGGCCAGGCAATCAAAATTCACAATGTTGCTTTTATGACGGCTATTAAAACTATATTAACACCACCAAGTTGTCAAGAAGTTATTTATTCCACATTTGAGGAAAGGCACTTCCATGAGTGATCTGGATCCTCAATGCTAGCTTTGGGTTTACAGCTAATCTCTTGGCAACCAGTTCAGTACTGCAGGCCCTCTAGGATGTGGGTCCAAATTTGCCCCTAGGAGAACCTAAAATCTTATTTTCCCTTATCTTAGCCCAGAGGTTTAATCTGGACTGCATTATTTATTTATTGAAACCTCTAGTACCTATTCCCTGCTTAAATCTCAAAACATTACCTGTTCTTAGATCACCCATCACACTCCTCTCCCTATTGCTATCTTCTACTTGCTTCTGGGACACCCAGGTTTTCTGTTTTGAACTCCTCTGCTACTAGATATAATAAGGTGAATCGTGTCCCCCAAAATTATGTTGATGTTCTCACCCTTGGTACCTAGGAATGCGACTTTCTTTGGAAATAGGGTTTTGGCAGATGTCAGGTTAATGTGATACCATACTCCATTAGGGTGAGCACTAATCCAGTATGACTGGTGTCCTTCTAAGAAGAGGAAAATCTGGTTGTTGTTGTTCAGTCGCTAAGTCGTGTCCGACTTTTTGTGACCCCATGAACTGTAGCCTCCAGGCTCCTCTGTCCATGGAATTCTCCAGACAAGAATACTGGAGTGGGTTGCCATTTCCTATTCCAGGGGATCTTCCTGACCCAGGGATCAAATCCTGCATTGGCAGGCGGATTCTTTACCACGGAGCCACCTGAAAAGTCCTTAAAATATGTCAAAAGTATCTTATATGCTTAAGTTTAATTAATCTTCAAATTATCACAGGAGGTGGGTTCAGTAATTAATCACCATTTTCCAGATAGGGATTGGAGAAAGGTTAATCAACCTGCCCTAGCTAATATGCAGCAGAGCTGAAATTTACACCCAGGCAGTCTCACTGTGGGACCTGAGTTACTGAGGATGGCTCTCCATGCTGGCTGCCACCTCTCTGCTGTGTCAACAGGACTTCCACCACCACAAGCATCTGAATCTTTATGGTGAACCACCTTCCACACACAGATGTCACAAACTTTTCCTAGTAAGAGATGGGCTATGTGCCCTCAGAGTTGACATGAAAATCCTTCTTAAAGAAACTCAGGAAAAGGGGAGCCTCGGTTTATATCCATTATCTTGAAAAGGTCCTGGAAGTGTTAGTTGATTGCAGACTCAATGTGTGTCATGGCTGTGCTGAAACTCTTAATGAAACAGGTTACTCTGAACTCTGTATGTTAAAAAACACAGACACAAAGTAGAATATCCAAAGGGAATATGATAAACATTTACTTTGGGCCTTGAAAACATGTTTTATAAGAAACAGGGGTAATTTGGTCCAGGAAGCAAAACAGACAGCAACATGATAGTGTTTTTATGAATGAGACACCTGGTTTATTTTTTTTCTTTTTTGGAGGGCAAAATAAAGGTGGTTAAGTAAAAGTTAAAAGGAAATCCATTTGTTCAATTAAAAAAAAAGAAAAGATTCACTTCTAATAAGAAAACCATTCAGAATGGAGTTGCTGCTATTGTCGTATAATGTGCTCACCTACTCTAGAAATATTTAAGCCAACAGTGAAGCAACAAGTGGCTATTTTTTAAAATACTCTATTTTTTATTATTATTTCCTAACAAACCTCTGAGATCTGACTTTGAACACTAGATTTTATTTAATTTTCAATTAATTAATTTTGGCTATGTTGGGTCTTAGTTGTGGCATGCAGGATCTTCAGCTGAGGCATGTGAACTCTTAGTTGTAGCAAGTGGGATCTGGTACCCTGACCGGGGATTAAACCTGGGCCCCCTGCAATGCGAGTGCAGAGTCTTAGCCACTGGACCACCAGGGAAATCCCCAAGTTGCTATTGTTAATTCTTCACATCCCTGTGTCCTGCCTTTATTCTCTTCTTCTTTTTGGCCACTCTGTGCAGCATGTAAGACCTTAGTTCCTCAACAAAAGACCAAACCCATGTCCCCTGCATTGGAAGTGAGGAGTCTCAACCACTGGACCGCAAGGGAAGTCCTTAATTTTCTTCATTTTTGATTAATGATTCTCTTCATTTAAGGTAACTTACTTTGGGTAAAGAGCTTAAACCCTGGTTTAAGTGGCAGCTACCATTAACACTACAAATCCTCCTCAACTTCTGCCCGGGTTACATCCTGATAAACCCATCACAAGCTGAAAATAATGTCAGCTGAAAATGCATTTAATACAACTAATCTGCCAAACATCAGAGCTTAGCCTTACCTACCTTAAATGTGCTCAGAACAATAACAATAGCCTAGAGTTGGGGAAATCACCTAACACAAAGTCAGTTGTGCAATAAAGTGCTAAGTATCTCATGTAATTTACTGAATACTGTATGAAAGCAACAAAAAAAAAGAATGGCTATATTGCTGCAGAATGGTAGATCAACTGTCCACTCATGTGATCAGGCGGCTGACTGGGAATTGTGGTTCACTGCCCAGCATCAGAAGAGTATCATAAACATCAATAACTCAGGAAAAGACCAAATTTCAAAGTCGGAAGTATGGTTTCTACCGAACACATATCACTTTCATCGTAAACAAAAAAATCATCATTGTGAGTTGAGAATCGTCTGTATTAGTTTTCTAAGATGTTGAGCTAGTCACCTCAATACTCTCATCTCTAAAATGGAAAGAATAGAAGCTCACCTCGCAGGGCTGTCCGAAGATTAAAAAGTATATTGCACTGTGATTGTCAGATACTATGACACTTCAATGACCTTAAGATACCACTGATTCTAAGAAATACCAGTATTTTGTGTATTACTAAATGAAACAATTAAAAAATAAAATGTTTCCTTGTCATTTAAACTCTTTGTTCCATACTTTATAAGAGAAATAGTGATTAATATATTCCTAAATCTTCCTCCCATTTAGACTGACTCATCAGAAACCTTTTTCACGTCAGAGTCATTGATGTTTTTTCACCAAATATCATGATCTGTGTTTATCAAAAGTGTTCATAATACCGTGTCTCTAATGAAGTGCTGCAGTATTAAAACCAGGATTTGGTTTCTGGACTGTCTTGCTGGATGTGTGATGGGCAATCCTCGTCTCCAGGGTTGGTAAGAAAACTGGGCTTCAGCATGTTACAGTAATCTTTATTTCTCAGGTTTCATAAATCATATGATTTGGCTTTGTGTGAAAATAGGAAAGTGCAGACAGTCCTCCAATAGTGAATATTTTCTTCTCTACTTGTTGCTGTTCAGTTTCTCAGTCGTGTCTGACTCTTTGCAACCCCATGGATTGCAGCACACCAGGCCTCCCTGTCCCTCACCATCTCTTGGAGTTCACTGAAGTTTCATGTCCATTGAATCGGTGATGCCATCCAATTAATGGACCTCAATGTCCTATTTCTGTGCCTTTATACATAATAGCATTTAGTTTTGATGTCAAATAATATTTTTGAAGATGGTGTAAATAGCAATTCAACTCAACAGATGCGGTTCCAACAATGTAAGTAGTAACTCAGAGAAAGCAATATGAACAGTTCTGACCAAGTCCATACCTGAACAGGTAATGACAACTCTAAACTATTGTTTGCCTAGTGACTGAGAGATGGGGGGGGGTACATTTCAGAGAAGTAAGAATATGAAAAGACTGCATTTTAGAATTGGTGAAATATGGTATTGTTTGATTACTGTATTGCAGTCTTCCTCAGTGGTCAGGGAGTGAATGTCTTAACACATACCCCTGTATCTACATAAAAGAAGGACTCAGTAAATGTTTAATGGAATAGAGGCTGGCAGGCACATTACAGAAGGGATTTTCTAGTATTATCTAGGGCAGACTACTGCTAAATTACTTTTTGAACTTCCCATAGCAATTAAAAAGGCAAGATGTGAGAAGGGGTGCAGATGTGACTACCATGCCTTGAAATGCAACCAAAAGAACACCTTAAATAAGGAATCACAGAGCAGAGTGGCCCTGAGTCTGAGGAACACTTTGCAGTTCCACGGCATCATGGCCAGATGATGTGAGACACACTGAGACATGTCTGCGATCTCCCGGGTGTGTCATCTCCACAGCTCTTGGTGGACTGACCACCTCAACGCCAGCCTCCCTTCCCCACTGAGCCAAAGCAGAGACTAGGGCTCCCCAGAGCTGGGTAGGCAGAAGGCCAGGGGAAGAGCTGAGTCACACCATCTCTGGTTGAGATGCCTGCCTGGGTGCTATTTTTTCTTTTCACCATTGCTGATCTTCCTTTTGGAGGCTCATCATCCCACATTAGTTTTAATTCGTTGATGCAGCTCCACACCCCTCTCCCTACTGCTTCTCCTGATCTAAATGTGTCATGAGAATGAGAGCAATTTACTACTCTCCATGGACTGAGAGGAGGCATGGATAAATTTGGGAAGCTCATTATAACTCACAGCTGTCAGTCCTCAAAGAAAAAAAATAAAATAAAAAACTCAAACCAGCAAGGACTTTGGCTTCATTACTCTGTGTTATGTAAAACAGATCATTAATAAATGAGAGATTATATTTCCACTTCTGTAAAGTTGAGATCTTAACAGCATTGCTTTCACCGTGTCACTTCTCTGGGCAGAAATAATCAATGGTTGCCTTTTGCCTAAATGACAAAATCCAAATTCCCTATCATGGCACCACCATATCCTTGCTTCTCAATACAATCTGGTTCTATCTCTCCTCTCCAGCCTCGCCTCCAGTCAATTGCATTGAGAAGAAGTTGGCATTATAGTCAAGCATGTGAGCTTTAGCACTGATCACATGATTGGAATCTTGTCTTTACTGCCATTACATTCATAACTTTTGGACAAGTAACCAAACCCCAATGGATTTCAGAGTTCTCATCTCTAAAATGGGGATGAGACATCTACTCATCAGCTTATTGGATAATACTATATTTAATCACCCTGACCCTATCTGACATATGACCCTCAGCGACCCCATGGACTGCAGCCTTCCAGGCTCCTCCATCCACATGATCTTCCAGGCAAGAGTACTGGAGTGGGGTGCCATTGCCTTCTCCGGAATGTATATAAATGGTAACTATTATTATAACAAAAGCATTCTACTCTGCATTCTCACTTGTCTTGAGCCTTATCAGGCTTTCTACTACTCATTCTGTATTTATAATAAATACATATGTTTTTATATATAGCTACACAGAAGGTCATATATATATATATAACTTTATACATAGTTATAAGGTTATATATCTAATAAGGTTACATATATAACTTTATATGGTTAATAATTTCATATTATGACATAAAAGTAAAATTAAAAGAAATGGTAATATGAATGATATGAAAATAATATGAAAATCTGACATATGAAAGACATTTTCAAAGAACAGTAAATATAAGTATTTTATAAAAGAGGAAAGTAACTCTTTGGTTTAAATGACTAGCTAAAGGTGACCTGGCTGGTTAATGACAGAGTCAGGTCCAGGACTCTAAACTCCTAGTACAGTAATGTTCATATATCCCAAATTTGATGAGGCAATTAGAGGACAAAGACAGCCTGTCTGAGTTCTCTACAGAATCCAATATTATGTCTGGTATTTGCCCACTGTGGGAGCTCAATAATATTTTGCTTGAACCCTACAAAGAACATGGTAAATGTATAACTGCTTTAGGTATAAACCAAAAAGAAGTCAACCTGAATACAGTCCTGATGCAAAGTGAAATGGATTCTTAGCCAAAGCAGAGTTTTGGAGTTTTGCTTGTATTTGTCTTATAAATACTGAACAAATAAAATAAGGGGCTTTGAGAAATTTCTACTGGCTTTGAATTAACCTTTGTTTCAACTCCTACTACTTGAAAAGATATACTAACATAAATAGGACAACACAAGTAATTCTGTAGTCTTTAATTCTCTTTCAGTATTTTTAAGCCTTCTGGCAAAAATGAGACTACTACATAGTCCTAGGCTTTTGTTATAAGTTAATGTCTTCTGCATTGCTTTTCCAATGAATTTTGTATAGCACTTTCATTTTTACTAACAGCTTTCTGACTAGAAGTGAAAGATGAAAGGAAGAATTCACCATTTCAAGCTGTTCATTTATTTATCTACATAACAGTTTTTAAAAAGGTAATAATTATTCAATACATTCTGTATCAGTTTGCTGAAGGAAATTACTTATAAAAATGTTCATTTATCTTCAGTGATGTGGTACTCAGTGCTATATTTCTTCTTTGCAATTTAGCTTTCAAACTAGCTAACTTTGATTGTAGTGTATAGCCATGCTGAGTACTAAGTACAAAATTCAGCACTAATGACTTGATGATATTCTCATTTGCAAAATACTACACTTTTAAGACATAGATCTGAGCAGACAAATACCATGCTCCACGCAGATACCCAGTCACGTTAATGATAGGTACATGTTGGCAGCTGGGACAAGTCTCCTTGCTGGTTCTTAGGACATTAATCATGTACTATTAGACACTGAGAACACCTTTCTTTTCCCTCTTCTTCCCCTTTTCAGCACAATCTTCTCTGGATAAGATGCATTAACTCTGTGCTTCAGAATAACATGGAAAAATGTGCTCTAATTTGTGCTTTTATTTGGGAAGAAAAAAATTCAAGTCACTTTTCTTTTAAAGTTACTTTGAGTAAAAGATGTACCTGTGACCAGCACATAAACACTTTATTATGGACAAAAAAAGACATGATGCCAGAATTATTATGTAGATGGTCTGCAATTCCCAGGGTGTCCCAGTTGAGAGTCAAGAGCACTGGAGTTATGGGTCTGGCTCTCTATTAACAAACATATTTCATAAAACATGTGATTAAATTTAACAGAAATAATATCACCCGTTTCTAGCATTCTACTCTCATGAAATGAACGGAAGTGGGTAGACAGGGATTTGACCTTAACCTATCTATGTTTGACATACCATTTCCTAGTACAACATTTTCATGGAACAGTGAGCAATTTTGATTAGTTTCTCATGATTCAGAAAAGAGGCTAAAACATAGTGGGGACAGAAAATCTCAAGATGTCTTACAACCAATATTTTACTTCTCTGCTGAAAACCCTGTGGCGTCCTATCTGAACTGAACAAAAGCCAAGGCCCTGAATGTTCTGGTCTCCCAGCTCCTCTAACCTCAGCTTCCCTTTCTCCTGGGGACCAAGCTGCTTCAGCTATCCCGGCCTTGCTTTCCTAAGCACAGCAAGCCAACTCCCACCATAGGACCTCAGCCCTTGCTGTTCTTCTACCTGGAGAATTCTTTCCTAAACAGATGTTCTTCTCTCTTCTCTTTATTTATATCCTGCCGATGGGTCACCTTTCCACAGAAACCTTTCCCTCGCATTCCCCACTGGACACATTCCTTCTTTAGTCTCCTGCATAGCACCTGTCACAACCTTATATGTTATATATTCTTTAAATTGGTTTGACTAGAAAACAGTTCCCAGGGAACAGACACTTGGTTCTGTTTACCACTGTATTTCAATATGTTGCTCAAAATGTTCTTGAATGAACAAAGGAATGTAGGAGATGAGCGATACAAAGGCTGGATTTGCAGTTATAATACAAGTAGCAAATATAATCTCATAGATTTCAGAAACTGTGGCACAATGATACTTAATGTTAGCATGCCAATGGAAGATGATATGAAAGAGCAATAAATGTTCATCATTTTAGACGGTGGGGGTGTGTAGGAGTAGGGGTGGGAGAACCAAAAATTTTTAAAAATAGAAATTATTGGAGTTAGCTATAAATTATCTGGGAAGGTAAAGAAAATGGATATTACATTCAAGAAACAAATCACAAAATTAACAGAGAAGCAAAATGTACCAGAAATGGGAGGTTTCATCTACCTGATGAAGTACGGGCCTAAGTTTGACTTGCTATAAATTTCACTGCAGAGAATTTGAGCAAATAGTTAGAATACTACTCCCTAGCTGATTTTCGGAGAAGGCAATGGCACCCCACTCCAGTACTCTTGCCTGGAAAATCCCATGGACAGAGGAGCCTTGTGGGCTGTAGTCCACGAGGTCGCTAAGAGTCGGACACGACTGAGCGACTTCGCTTTCACTTTCATGCATTGGAGAAGGAAATGGCAACCCACTCCAGTGTTCTTGCCTGGAGAATCCCAGGGATGGGGGAGCCTGGTGGGAGGCCATCTATGGGGTCACACGGAGTCGGACACGACTGAAGCGACTTAGCAGACTTAGCAGCAGCAGCAGCTGATTTTCACTTACAGTATGGAGGTGGCCAGTGAATTAGAAATGATAGGGAAGAGTGATGTCATCTGAATATTTAAGACAATGAGAAAGGAGAAAACTAAGAATAGTTCGAACACATACTATAGACTTTTATAATGAGTAACAATAGCAATAATGGTAATTATACCTGTCACTCATTGAGTGTCCATCACAGAGCCAGCACTGTACAGAGCCATGTACATTCATAACTTCCTTTAACCTTCACAATCCCTCCTTTTAGCCCCTACTTTTAAAAAAACTAAGTAAAATACCTTTAAAGAACTGAAGTACAGGTGATTTACAATGTTTCAAGTAGACAGAAAATTTATTCAGTTAAATAGATATATATTTCAGATTGTTTCCATTATAGGTTGTTACAAGATACTGAATATAGCTCCCTGTGCTATACAGTATATCCTTGCTATTTATCTATTTTATATACAGTAGAGTGTACCTGCTAATCCCAAACTCCTCATTTACACCTCCCCACCCCTTCCCCTTTGGTAGACATAGATCTGTGTTCTATGTCTGTGAGTCTGTTTATCTTTTGTAGATAAGTTCATTTGTATCATTTTTTAGATTCCACAGATAAGTGATATCATATGGTATTTGTCCTTGTCTGACTTACTTCACTCAATATGATAATCTCTAGGTCCAACAATGTTGCTGCAAATGGCGTTATTTTATTCCTTTTTATGAATGGGTAATAGTTCATCGTATTAATACAAATATACTACATATTCTTTATACATTCATCTGTTTATGGACACTTCCACGCCTAGGCTTATTGTAAACAGTGTTGCTATGAACACTGGGATGTATGTATCTTTGCAAATTAGTGTTTTCATTTTTTTCTGGATATAAGCCCAGGAGTGGAATTGCTGGATCATATGGCAACTCTATTTTTAGCTTTTTAAGGAACCTCCACACTGTTCTCCATAGTGGCTGTGCCAATTTATATTTCCACCAACAGTGTAGGAGGGTCCCCTTTTCTCCAGAGCCTCTGAGTGTTTACTTTTTGTGGATTTTTGACGAAAAAACAACAAAAAAAAGGAAAATACCTTTAAGAAGAACTTTTATAACACAGTCAGATAAGGGAATTTACACTAGAAAAAGCTTCAGTCAGGGTGGCCATGATACACGACTGAGGAGGCATGGAAACCCCTGGAACTGGGCTGTGTAAGATTCCTTTGGCTGCATGTCTCGACCCCAGTGCTGATCTTGCTGTCATTTCTATGTTGCCTCTGGTCACTTCTGTTTCACAGTTACTCCTTCAGGAGGCTGCCATACCATCCTTGAGGCCTAATGTCTCAAGGATCATGTTCTACCATCAGTTACTTACTCTGTCTCATATCCGTGGAAAAGAATCTGCCTGCCAACGCAGCAGATACGGGTTTGATCCCCGGGCTGAAAAGACCCCCTGGAGAAGGAAACGACAACCCACTTCAATATTCTTGCCTGGGAAATCCCACGGACAGACGGGCCTGATGGGCTACAGTCCATGGGGTCACAAAAGAGTAGGACGTGACTTAGCGACTACAACAATAAGGACGTGTATTTCTGACTTTTCTACTGGTTTCTTCCCCTTTACTTAGAAACACCTGAGTATCTTCCATGGTGAAAAACTCTTTGCTTGACTCTGTAATCTTCACATGCTCCTCACATGCTTTTCTTCTCAGTCAAGCTACCTGCAAGAATGATCGACCCTGGGTGCCTTCTCTTCCTCCGCCCTCTATTCAATCTCCACTCACATTATCAGGAATGTCTTTGTCCCAGCCACTCTGCTCCCTTTCTATGGACAGAAAGCACCAGTTACTCCCTAGCTCTCAAGCCCTGCAGGCATTCTCCAGTTCCTTTTTCCTCAGCTTCCACTAACACTATCTCTTCTTTGCGGTTTCTGTCTTAGTTCACTTGGGATGCTACAACAGAACACCAAAAGCAGGCTAACTTATCCGACAGCACTTTATTTCTCACAGTTCTGGAGGTTTGCAAGTCCAAAGTCAAGGCACTGGAAGACTCAAGTCACTGGCAGATTTGGTGTCTTGTGAGGGATAAATCTGATAGGCTCCTTGCATCTTCCTGCTGTTTCCTCACACAGCAGTGGCAGCAAGTGAGCTCTCTGACATCTCTTATAAAGACACTAATTCCATTCACGAGGCCCGCACCTCCCAACAGCCCCACCTCCAACTACCATCACACTGAGGATTAGGTTTCAACTTATGAAATTTGGGCCAGGAGTGAGGGACCCAAACATTCGGACTGTAGTAATTTTCCACTTAATCTTCTGGCTATAACTTCTCAGTCTTCTCTGTGGTCCTTTTTCCTTTCATTGTTCCTTAAATGGATGCGTTTTTCCCAGCTTTGTCATTACCTCTCTACTAGCATTAATTCTCATTTTACCAATGCCAGGGCTTCCCAGGCGACTCAGTGGTAAAGATCCACCTGCCAGTGTAGCAGACACAGGTTCTATTCCTGGATGGGGGAGATCCTCTGGAGATGGACATGGCAACTCACTCCAGTATTCTTGCCTGGAAAATTCCATGGACAGAGGAGGCTAGTGTGCTGCAGTCCGCTGGATCACAAAAGAGCTGGACGTGACTTAACGACTAAACAACAACAACAACATGATAACTCCAGAGTAGCAACTCTAATCTGGGTCTCTCAGCTGAACTCTTGAGAAATGCATACAGAGCAGCTTACTGGGTGAGTCTGCTTAGGTCTTTCAGAAGATACTCACATTCAACTTGTCTAAAATGAATCCACTGTCTTCTCACTGAAACCTGTTCTACAGAGATATTCAGTCTTGGATGGTGGCATCACCATCTATCCAGTCACATAAACCAGAAAGCTGAAAATCATCCTAGATTTCTCTTTCTACCCATAACTTCCTACTTTTTAAAAAATATTTTATTCTTCATTTATTTTTGGCTGCATTGGTCTTAGTTGTGGCACAAGTGATCTTTCCAGGCCACGTGTGGGCTTCTCTCTAGCTGTGGTGCATAGGCTTAGCTGCCCTGCAGCATGTGGGATGTTAGTTCCTTGATTAGGGATCAAACCCTTGTCCCCGGCATTGGGAGGCAGATTCTTAACCACTGGGCCACCAGGAAGGTCCCCTCAATCACTTCCTTCTTGATATCGAGTCTTAAATATTTAATTAAATCTCATCCTTTCTACCGCTGCTATTGCTTCCTCTGTCTTGACTTAGTTTCTTGTCTGGACCATGTTAATGACATTTTAGTTGGTCTTTCTGCCTTCAACATTTCTCCCTCCAGTGCTAGCTTCAGAGTGATGTCCAGATGAATAAAACATAATAGTAACACCACATAGGAGCAAATATTTTCCTTACAAAACATGCTTTGGAGTGTCTGTACACAATGAAGTTTGAACTACTTATTTGCAGTGTATGAGATGTCTCCCTTCCAAACTCTTTAGTCTCTCTTGATATCTGCCTTCAGCTCTAGTAGTTTTCCAAACATTCCAAGGTAAAACACGTCTCTGCTCCTTGGACCACATATTCCTATGTATAGAATGCCCTCTCTAAACCTATGTGCCAGATAAGCTATTTGTCTTTTAAAACATACATCACAATCAATGTCTCTTGAACTATACCCAGAGTTACTCACTTTGCAGCCTCTAACCTTTGCAAATAGTTTTTATTTTACACTATTTTTCATAATAGATTTATTTCAGTATCTGTAACATCTAGTAGACTATACTATTTAGGGCAGAGGTTATATATTTATCAATTCTGTGTCTGTGGATCTTAGGGCAGAGGCTATATATTTATCAATTCTGTGACTGTGGATCCTAGAAATTTAAATGTTCAATAAATATTTCCCAACTGAATAGAAGAATGCATATCCTATTTAGTCCACTTTAATCTACTTCTCTGAGGTTTACTATCATGCTTAAGGAAACTCTTTCATGGAATTGCCTATGATATGTTTCTCTGAACAATGGAAAGTCTGTACAAGGTTTTGTGCTGTAGGTAGTGTTTTCAGAAATTATTTGATCACAAGCCAAAGTTAGAAAATTTACATCATGAGGCATTATAAATATACATATACACAAATAAATAACAATTTTATAGATACTTCTTATTTAGCATGAAAAACTCTGATATGCTCTTTCTTATTCTAGGTTTTTGCATTAAACTTTAAAACTACTGTATTGGTAACAATAAACTGCTTTCATGTCTTATGGATTGTGATACATATTTTGAAAAACACTGCTATATATGTAGTATCTTAGAAAAAAAATCTTACTTAAGGAATTCAAATTTCTGAATTAACTATTTCTCTTACCTTAACTGTAAATTTAACAATAAATGTTATCAGAAAACATGTATCATTTATACATACTTTAGAAATGTCAATGTAGATAAGTGGAAAAATCATAGAGTATTTAAAAAGAAATATCATGCTACTTCTCTGAAATTCACACATCGCTGCAAACTATAAAAAATCTGTGAAGGTCCTGGCTCTAATGACTATACAAAAACACTTTGTTTGCAAGCTATTGTGTTAAATATGTCAATCATTTCCTTTTGAACTATCTCACATTTTATTTAGTTGAATAAACACTTCATTCACAGACGTTTTCAAGGTAAAATTCAGCATAGCCAGATCTAAGTGTCAAGGACCTAAATTTAGAAGAATTCAAATTCATGACGTTTTTCTTCCTTCATGTTTAAAGCTGGAACGTTCTCAACTACCTGTATCTATTTCCTGTGTTTTTAGGCACTTGTTTAGTCACTAAGTCATGTCTTCTGGGACCCCATGGACTGTAGCCTGCCAGGCTTCTCTGTCCATGGGATTCTCCAGGCAAGAATACTGGAGTGGGTTGCAATTTCCATCTCCAGAGGATCTCCCTGATCCAGGGATCGAATCCACGTCTCTTGCATTGCAGGCAGACTCTTTACCACGAAGTCACCTGGGAAGTCCTTTTAGGCACTACCACTGTACAAACTTCCTAAGGGCATAAAATCTGTTGTCTGTGATGTATCCAAAATCACTACAAAGAGTAACTGAAACTGGGTAGGAGCTCTGCAGTAGAGCTGCCTGTGAGCACGTGTTTCTGCATGTCAGGCAATTGCTGGGTGATTTTCATATCATTCATAATTCTCACAGCAATCCTGAAGGTCAGTGTTACCCTTGGTTTACAAAGGATGACCTAAGTAGCATGATTCCAAACATATAGTTAGGAAGTATAGGAATCAAAATCAGAGGAGAGCCCACAGTTTACAGTGGATTTACTATCTGCCAGGCACTGTTGCTTTTCATTGAGTACTATTTTTTTATGCCCACCTTTCAGGTTAGGAGACTAAAGCAGAGAAAGGTTAAGTAATTGGTGCAGGTCACAGAGTTCCTAAGTAGCAGAGCTGTGATTGAACCCAGATTTCTCCCAAAGTTTGGGCTATTCCCATGGGATTCTCTTCCTTTTAATAAATGCAGTGAATAGTCAAAAATTGATACGCTGCTGGATTTAGAGTTTAGGGTTTTTCTGGCCAATAATTTCCCATTTCCTTAATTCTTCATCAGAGCATGCAATTAAATTCTGGCTTAATTTATAGTCTATAAAAATGTCACAGTATTATTATAATTTAAAATGAATTGGAAGAATACAAGTACTTTTCAAAGATAACCATGAGTTAGAGTTTGCTGGCGTGCTGCAGTGTATGATCAAAGAATTCAGAAGGATGCCTTTTATCTGAGAATATCAAAGGCCACTAACTAAAAAAAGACACAGAGTTCCTATTACACTGAGAAGAAAAAGCTGAGTCCATTGAAATATAATACAAGAATGTTGGCATACAGGTAATTCACAGATATTATTACCTTTGCTACTTGAAATTGGACCAATCTGGATTCTTTCCAAGAGCTATTCTTTTAAAAGTGTAATACACTCAATTCATTTGTTAACAATTGCCACATTTTTCCCCTCAGCTCTCTTACATTTCATGCATACCCTACATAAACACACATACACACACACAAAGCAATTTATGGGTTCAGATCGCATATCCATTTATTATGCTGTTTTTCCACAGTGGTTAATAAAAGTCAATGCCATTAAATAGCTAGTATTTATCCATTTAAAAACTGTAAGATTAAAACCTAATGAATTATCTGTTCAAGTTGTGACAGGTCTCTAGTTGTCACTGTGAGGGCAGAGGGATATTTTCAAAATCTAGTCAGTTAAACAACTTGGTGTCTTCTACTATTTTACTAAGGCCTATGTTTCTGCCTGAAATGGACACAAGCAAGTAATTTCACTGCTTTGGGGCCTATTGCAGGCAATAACAATCCCTTCTTAAAATGGTTATCTCAACTCCCTCATCCAAAATATAAATGAAAGAGCAACTTTTTTCCCTAGGATGCATCATAGGCAGTATTATTACTGAGTTAAATCTCACCATGATATTAAAAAAGCAAGCAGATCTTAAAGAGTTTTTAAGATTTAACTGGAAAAAATACTCCCTTTGAGCTATATATGACAAAAATAAAGGCTAGGAAGAAAGAATATGTTTTCTGAATTATCTAACTCTACAAATTAAATGCATAGTTTTTAATAACTATATCAAAGTAAGTATTCCCACATATAATTTGACTTAGTTGTCATGGGTTTCCATAACAAATACCATAGACTGAGTGTCTTAAACAACACATTTATTTCTCAGTTTCAGTGGCTAGAAGCCTAAGATCATATAGTACCAGCTAATGTGTACCTGTCTCCTCTTCTTGTAAAGTCACTAATCTCATCACAAGGGTCTCATCCTCCTTAACTCCTCTAACCCTAATTATTCTCCAAAGGTACCATCTCCAAATACTGGGTTGGCCAAAAAGTTTCCATATCATCATATGGAAAACCCCTAATGAACTTTTTTGCCAATCCAAAAACATCATCTTGGGCATTAGGACTTCAATGTATTAAATTAAGGGAAGGGGACATGGGACATAAACACTCATTCTACAACATAATTTGTAACATTATGTTCCTCAAAACGATATTTTTTTTCATGTAGAATTATTTCTAAATACTTAACTCATCCTGGTTAGTTGTTGTTGTTCAGTCGCTATATCTGATTTTTTTGCAATCCCATGGACTGCAGCACACTAGGATTTTCTGTCCTTCAATATTTCCCAGAGTTTGCTCAATTAATAGACATCCTGGTTAGGCTATCTAATATTTACTAAATGTCTTGATCATGAAAGCTAATTTGTCTTTCTAAACACAAGAATTTCTAATATCATGGAAAAAAATACTACCATAAGTTATTTTTTATACTTACAAATAATGAATTTCTTAGAAATAGTAATCTCTTGATAACCTGTTCATACAGCAGAATTAGTCATTTAGTTATGTTGACTGAATTCCCAATCAAATTAGCACACACATTTTAAAGATAACATGTAAACTATTTGGATCTTGATGGTACTTTATATGGTCCCAAGGAGCCTGGTGCCTGGGCCTGTCTTTTATCTCAGATGGTAAGAGTATCCATCATCAGACCCATGAAAGAATGAGGAGGAAAAGTCTCTATGACAGGCCAGGGTGGAAGGTTCTCCCAAAGGTTGACTATAACTATTTAAACTTTGTATATTTCATTGTTAAAAAGTGTAATAAAGCTGGTGACTCTCTCAGGATATCAAATTCCAAATTAGAAAAAAAAAATTTTTTAAGCACAATAGCATTAGACTTTTAAAAAGAAAAAAAAAAACCTATCAAAGTAATGATTCTAATTTTGTTTCGCTAATACAATGCATTACAGATAAAGATACATTTTCAAAATGTCTCTTGTTGAGGTTTCCTATTATATTTTTAAAAGGGATGGAAAAGTGGATTTTCAGAATCTGGCAGTTTAAAAATATTCCTATTGAGAATGCTGTAATTTTATATCTTTGAAACCATGAGCACATATTAGAGAAATCGTTAAATTCTAAATAAGCTATTTAAGGCAAAAAACAGATTAGGAATAGGAGGGCATGGCTATCCACTCTAGTATTCTTGCCTGGAGAATCCCCACAGACAGAGGAGCCTGGGGGGCTACAGTCCATAGAGTTGCAAAGAGTCAGACACTACTGAGCGACTAAGCAGACATATGGAACAGGACCAAATAGATGTAAAAATGCAAGTAAATACTTGGAAAATACATATAGTACATAAATGAGATGTATTAGTGGAAGTCTTTATGGGGCTTTATGAGAAATAGATAATAATTGAGGATTATCAGCACAATTGTTCAGAAGTAAATAACATTTATAATGCTCTTAGTAGCATGAAAAATATCATGAGTTATCATTAAAAATTGCTAATTCAGACTGTCTTAACACCATATTCTTATGTAGTAGGTGCTTGGATGAAGATATTTTATAATATCACAAACTGTTATAAGGCTATCTATTTATCATTTAAAGTTAGAAAGCAGTAACTGTTAACACAGATTATGTAGCAGAAAATAAAATGCATTGATTTTGTTTGAAAAACAGGTTTCTTCAAGCACATAGTAAGTATCTGTGTACTTTTTTCTCTTAATCAGTTAACAGATATTTAAGGTAAGTGATCATGAGGCAAGCACAGTGTTATATATTGTGGAGAGAGACCAAGAGAAATTAATACAGTCTTTTCCTTGCAAGAAATAAACAAAGTTTAGAAGGGAACTCAGACAACAGGCCATGGAAAGTCTGATGCAAAGTAAATTTAAGTGCGCTATTCTCATCACAAGGAAGAGTGTGAAGTCAGAAGATTGCATGTTTCTGTGGATAAGAGAAGATGTCCCACAGGAATGACATTTAAGATGAGACCTAAAGGGAAAATAAGACTTGTAGAGGTTAAAGGGGGTGTTTAACAAACTCCATGAAATATCAAGTATCCAGTAAAAGCTAGGGCATAAAGAGTAAAGTGAAAAGGGCTCAGAGGAGCCGGAGAAGAAAGAAGTCCTGTGGGGCTATAAGAAATCTGGATTCTCTCCAAAGGGTGAAGGGAAGCTATTGAAGGATTTGTGTAGGAGCAGGGACTGACGTGTGTGTGCAGAACTCTGCGTGGGTCTGAATGAGGCAGGCGTGACAGGAAAGAGAGAACTCAGGCTTCTCAACATGGAATCAAAACAAAGTGTGATACTGTACCAAATAAAGGAGCATCCCCTTATAAGTTCAACTATGAGCAAGACATAAAATACAGACTATGTTTCTTTCTTTTTAATAACTTTCATGTCAATAGTACACATACAGCAAAAGATTTCTGAAGATATCATACATTAGTGGCAGAAGGGAATTCTACCTTGGGCACACGAAATATAAAATTCTAGTCATTACCCCACATTTGTTTGTTTAGCTGCTAAAAGATCTCTTGAACAAAGAGGCAGGTCAACAGAGAAGGTATCAAAACATCAACAGAGAGAGATCTTGTCGGAGCTTAATTAGGGCTTCCAATTAGAAAACCAAAGTAAGGATCCTATTAGCACTCAACTAGGCATTCTCCTTGATTTGGAAGAGCCAACCATCACCCACATCTAAATGAGCTAACAGAAAGGATTTTTTACCTTTATGAGGACCTCCTGATGGGCTTAAGACAAAGACAAGCAGCGCAAGAGTCTCAGAAGCACAGGACACACTTCCTGCAGTTCTCCAGGTTACCAGTACAACTCACTTTTTAAAAAACACTGGAACAGTTTGGACAATGCATGGCCTTGTCTGCTGTTCTTTGATACAAATTATTACATAAAGACCATGGTTACTCCTTTTAAGACAAAAAATTGGGTTGCCTGCCTCCCAGTTTTGGAAGAAACAGTTTTTTCACCTCTCCAAATTATTTTGAGGCCAGAGTGCTTTAGAAAGTGTAAACAGTCCTTTCCTACTAGTTAGTAAGGAAAAGTTCACATTACTGAAACACTGTTTGCAGTCCTGTAGGAACTTCAGCAACCCTAGCAATAAGTAAACTTAAAAGAAAAATTTCTCAAAGTAATATACTGAGTAACATAATTCTGACAAGAAAACTTACAAACAGGATCAAAACTTAAATGAGTCCCAACAATCAAGCAACATATGTGGCTTATAACGCACAGGAATTTGGAAATAGTTCTTTTCCCAGGCTGGTGAAATGCTGGTAAAGATACTCTAAAGCTACACTATGGGACAATAAAAATATTTCCTATACATCTAAAAATCATATGGCCTAGTAGTAATTTTGAAACTCCAACATCTTATCACAGAAATATAGAGTGACTGTATTTTGGAAATCGCTGGTTAGATTTCTGGGAATTGATGTTCCAGAGTTACCTGGTCATCATGGGTACAACTTTGGTTTTCTTCAAGAGATCTCAACAGGAATGTCAAGATATTTCAACAAAAGATTCTCCAATTGCTTGACTGCTCCGATTTTATGGTTTTTAAATCAGATCAGATCAGTTGCTCAGTCGTGTCCGACTCTTTGCGACCCCATGAATCGAAACACGCCAGGCCACCCTGTCCATCACCAACTCCCGGAGTTCACTCAGACTCATGTCCATCGAGTCAGTGATGCCATC
>NW_011494835.1:5740487-5792707 GCF_000754665.1 Bison bison bison | reverse complement strand
CCCTCCCAGCATCAGAGTCTTTTCCAATGAGTCAACTCTTCACATGAGGTGGCCAAAGCACTGGAGTTTCAGCTTTAGCATCATTCCCTCCAAAGAAATCTCAGGGCTGATCTCCTTCAGAATGGACTGATTGGATCTCCTTGCAGTCCAAGGGACTCTCAAGAGTCTTCTCCAACACCACACTTCAAAAGCATCAATTCTTCAGTGCTCAGCCTTCTTCACAGTCCAACTCTCACATCCATACAAGACCACAGGAAAAACCATAGCCTTGACTAGACGAACCTTTGTTGGCAAAGTAATGTCTCTGCTTTTGAATATGCTGTCTAGGTTGGTCATAACTTTCCTTCCAAGGAGTAAGCGTCTTTTAACTTCATGGCTGCAGTCACCATCTGCAGTGATTTTGGAGCCCCCCAAAATAAAGTCTGACACTGTTTCCACTGTTTCCCCATCTATTTCCCATGAAGTGATGGGACCGGATGCCATGATCTTCGATATGCATTACATTTGTTCCTCTTGGCATTGAGTTTGGCAACCCACTCCAGTGTTCTTGCCTGGAGAACCCCAGGGACAGAGGAGCCTGGTGGGCTTCCGTCTATGGGGTTGCACAGACACGACTGCCGCGACTTAGCAGCAGCACTTTTGTTCCTCTTGGCATTGAGTTTAGCAAACATAAGTCTGTTTCAAAGGTTTTTATTCCTAGGAGAAATGTTTTAATATTTAAATTGACTTGCTATATTAAAATGCGCACAAACAACAACAAAAAACATCTCTCTAACTTCAAGGCAGAAAACTAACTCTTATTCTCTTCCACTGAATGTCTAATATCAAATAGTTGGTGAATGGAAAAGATAATAAAAGAATGGATGAATGAATGAGCAGATTCACACACTTAGAGCACCCTCCCTGGGCCCTCTGCTTGAAGAGCTCAGATACGCATTTCTTCCTGTGTCTTAGGCCTCACCGTGGCTTTGCATGTGTTTGTGCTAAGTCACTTCAGTCGTGCCTGAGTCTTTGAGACCCTATGGACTGTAACCCACCAGGCTCCTCTGTCTATGGGATTCTCCAGGCAAGAATACTGGAGTAGGTTGCCATGTCGTCCTCCAGGGGATCCTCCTGACTCAGGGATCAAACGTGAATCTCCTGTGTTTCCTGTATTGGAGGGGAATTCTTTACTGCTGAGCCAACAGGGAAGCACCAGACTGGCTTTAAGAAGGATAAAAAGGTCCTTCCTGCTCTTGCTGCCTCATCTACTCTCCTTTCTCAAGGAGAGAAAGGCATTCTGAGATCAGGGAGGTAGCAATGGATCAGACAGCAGATAGCCTTTATACTCCAATCTTTGTTCAGCCAGGAGAGAGAGTTTCTTTCTCCTGGGAACAGCCCCATTTGGCCCCAGGCTTCCAAGAGAAGGGATAATTACATGACTAATATAAGGAATTGTTAAGCTTAAATGATTCCTTTGTTGTAAGTTCCCACTTTGGGAAACACAGAATCACTTCTCTGTGCTAGATGCCTCATTATTACTTAAAGGTATATTAGGTGAATTTTTATCCTAACTGGAAATAGACTTTGTTCTCAAACAGGAAATATCTTTTCACTCAAAATTAAATGTGGCGAAGTAAATGCTGAAAGAAAAAATACCAAATTCATCAGATAATAGCTATAATCATATTCATACTGTTATTAATACTAATGTCAATAGCTAATATTGACCAAGCTCTTATGTGCTGGGCACTGTTCTTATTCTCACAACTATACTACAAGGTAGATAGGTACCACTATTACACTCATTTAGAGACAGGGGAACTAGCCCCCATATCAAACAGCAAGGAGTCAGAATGAGGTTTTGTACTCAGTCTGCTTCCAGTACCCGCTCTAAGCTTCAACTAGCTTTTCTTATGAATGTATGAAGACTACTTTACTAAAAGCAAGTGGAACTATCAAAATAAGCAGTTATGGAATGGTCCCAACTATGGAATATTGAATGGTTCTTTTAGTGTGTGGTCAACCCTCAGTCGTAATTCAATTAACTTTTTGCATCAATAATCATTAATAATTGATGTAATGACATTCACTTATGTCACAGACTTCTACATTTCAACTAGTGTGGCCTTTTCTACCACACAGGTCCTAAGATGGCCTGAACACAGAAACAGCAGAGATTAAAAAGAGGGAATCAGAGTGGAAAGCTGTTTTTAAAGAAAATTCATAATTCATAAAAAGGGAGAGATAGTAAAATGTATACTCCAGAGCCAAAAAAAAAAAAAAAATTCAAACCAATTTGGCTAGATTTGCAGGTTTATGAAGGAAAAATAGGAGACTCATGGGTATAGGCCAAATGGTGGGAGGCCTGGAACGGGCATCTCTACAAAGGCCTTTGAGTCGATTTCTAAAACTAATATTAGGTGAGTCACTTCAGGTTTTTAAACAGGAGATGAAGAATGCCAAATGGTATTTCAGAAAAATTAATCTAGCAAATTAAAAAAAAAAAAAAAGAATTGGAAGAGAGAGACGAACTGCAGGCAAAATACGCAGGAAATACCACAGCCCCTTAGCAATCAGAGATTGAACATTCACAATTTCAACTTGTCCCAAGTGATCTCCAAATGTTCTCATTTCTAATTTTTCTAGGGCACAGAGTTATGAGGCCAAATTTTGAAAGCAAGAGTTAGCTAGCAAGCACTAGCTAACAAGAACTTTCTGCTTCCCAGTGGGGTTTTATCTCCCCACTGGCTGCAGCAGGGTCCCATACTCAGTCTGTTTCATTAAGTGGAGATGGATGTTCCTTTATGCAAAATGCTTCCAGGTAAACTTCAGCTACAGTGGCTTTCTTGATGGCTCAGATGGTAAGGAGTCTGCCTGAAATGCAGGAGACATAAGAGAAGCAGATTTGATCCCTGGGTCAGGAAGATCCCCTGGAGGAGGGCATGGCAACCTACTCCGGAATTCTTGCCTGGAGAACGCCATGGACAGAGGAGCCTGGTGGGCTAAGGTCCATAGGGTGGCAAAGCGTAGGACACGACTGAAGCAACTTAGCATGCACGCAAATGCACCATGACACAGCATTGAGGTTGGTGATGGAATTGTAAAAGTCCGACACATTCATCCCTTGGGAATATCCAGGCATTTTGTACTTGCCACATTCCAGGTGTCCTGTCAGGAGGAAGGCAACAGAAGTTAAGGAGAAAAGGGAAACAAGAAGACATCAGAAAGGGATGGCAGGACATACTGGCTGACTAGCGACGGCAGATGAGAGCAAAGAAATCCAGATGGGCTGTCAAGTTTTCAGGCCTAGGAGGCAAGGAGCATGTTAGTGCCTAGAATAGAAATAAAACCTGGAGGGTGCAGAGCACCTAAGCAAATGCGACAGGTGTCTGCACACTAAATAAAGATCTCAAAGGCTGGTTTAACCGAACTCTTGTCTGGAGGAAGAGAATCAAATAGGGTAACTTTAGGGTTCTCTGAAATACATCCTACAGGATGTGGAGTTTATCTATCACTCTTTTCTTCTGCTCTTTTAACAATGCAGAAGTGGGGCACTCTCATTTCTTGATTTTCCAAGTCAAAATTGTACAGTTTTGTCCCTTCTTTTAGAAAATACGGTCTAAATCTCAAACTGTGCCTGATGGGGACCAAACTCTCAGTTTTCTTGACTTGTTTCCAGAGAGCTCTATTATCAGTCAGTATCTGAGAGGGACAAGTGATTAACTTTTGTGCGTCTAAATACTGATACTGATATCCATCATAATGGAGAGAGAAAAGCCAGGGGTGAAATACCTTTCCTGTGTTAATTTTTCACCTTTGTTTTCCAGAAAAAGCTTCAGGGTGACAAACATCCTATGGAATAATTAAAGTCAGATATAAACCAAGAAGGTAAAAAACCAAAAACAAAACGGTAATTGCTGAGAATTCAAGCTGAGAGAATTAGTCACAATGACAAAGAATCTTTATCCCCCTGTCCCCTGGCCAGCTCCTGGTGGAACACTCGCCTCATCTGTATTCCCTAGGGGAAGTAGCAGCAGCTCCAGGGAAGATCAGCAGTGAACAGAGAGTGTGTTATTATGTGCAAATAGTTATTTCAGATGGATCACAAATGGAAGCCCAGTAGGAGAGAAAGGGGGGAACATTCTGCAGCCGGTTTACAAAGCAAAACTTAAGATGACAGGGATCTTTTTTCAGTTTTAAGATAATGCTGGAGGTTCAGACACAGAACGGATATTGAGATCAACTGTGCTTTAAAGGGTGGGCGCTCTACTCTTCATATCAATACTTGGGGCTTTGGAGCCGCTGCGCAATAGGATCTTTAAACAAGATGCCCGAGGACAAATTGTGAGAGTAGTTATGATTTCCCAGAGTAAGTGCTCAATAAATTATGCTGAAGTGAACCAGGCACCTGTAATGCTCAATAACTAAACACCCAAATCTGCCTGCCTCATGAATACACTGCAGTTTACTAAACACAATAAAAGCTTTGTTATTCTAATGTTTGATTCGCCTGAGAATGTAAGTTAGTTAAAGCTGTTTAATCAGCTAAAAGTTAATTCACAGCTCAGTAATATTTGCTAAGTAATTTTTACCAGTATTGTCTATTTCCTTTCATCTTCACATTGCCCATGATACTTCATTTTATGAATGGAGAAAAATAAAGTACAAAAATGGTTAAGAAATTTAAACCAGGACAGTCTTATCTTGTTTAGTTTACTCTAAGGACTGGCTCAGTTAATCCTCACAAATGCTTAAGGAGGGTAATATTATTATCTCCCTATGCTGATAAGGAAACTAAGGCTCAGAGTTTCAGTTAAAGGGTTCACATTCATAAGACCAACAAGCCCAACAGTCACCAAAATGTGGACCAATCCTAGCTATCTGGCCTCACGGTCCACAGAGAGTTCATGAGGAGGGGAACGTTGGAACTAGAAAACAGGCATCCAGATTTGGAAGTCTATGACTCAAATGGTAAAGAATCTGCCTGCAGTGAGGGAGACCCAGGTTCAATTCCTGGGTTGGGACTATCCCCTGGAGAAGGGAATGACTACCCACTCCAGTACGCTTGTCTGGAGAATTCCATAGACAGAGGATCCTGGTAGGCTACAGCCCATGTTGTAGAGTCGGACATGACTGAGTGACGAACACTTCACTTTTTCACGTTCTTCCAGACACCAAGCTGACCTAAGCAGGTACTCCAAGTTTTCCTCCCTCTCTTGCCCACTGACCTGCCTCTCCTGATCTAGGATAAGAACAATGGCTGCCGCAGATTTCATCTGGATTCACATGATCTCAGAGGAAGAGATCAGGGACTTTACAGTAATCCAACCCTTCTACTCCCAAACAGATCTAGTCTTCTGATAGGATTTTAACCAGAAGTTTTGTTTGTTTGCTTGTTTTCCTTGCAGAGGACTGGCTTTCTTTCTAATGTCAATAAAAAGACAGTTTTGTTTAGTAATGGTCGATAATGGTCTAAATGGACACCTGTATTTTTATTGTGTAAAACAGATTCAGGAAACCCCACGATGCCTCCAGACTTAAAATGATCCTACACTAGGTGATACTGTCACTATTGTGAAAAGTCACAGAACAAAATTCAGTCTTACTGCAGGACTGCATAACTCCAGAAATAAATCTTTCAAAAATATACATTTTGGGATGTAGGACTAATTCTAAAATAGGTATCAACCAGGACTGCCTCTTTTCTGCATTGCTCCAGATACCTGAAATATATACATCAAAACCATCTGTACACAGAAATGGGGCCACTGCTAGAGGCAGTAATCTTCTTAGAGTTACAAAAATTGTACCTGTCTATCAAACAGTCTATCTGGTTCCTATTGAAGACAGCCCAATAGAAAAAAAAATGCATGTATGCACCTTTATAAAATAATCAAGATAGGCTAAGGTAACAGCTACCCTTGGAAAATAACAAAGGAAAAAGTAATACAGAAAGTAGAAAAGTATGACAACATCATAAAACAACTATATGCCAATAAAAAGTAATTAAAAAAAAAGAGAAAAGTATGATTGGTGTATGCCTGCCATATTCTTCACTCTATTTGAACTGCTATGTGCCATTTAATTTAACAGTATGGTAACCATAAACCTACATAGCAACTGCAGTGATTAAGTAGCTTACCAAATTCTGAAGTACCTGCACTTCTGCATGGGAAGTCCACTGGCAAAGAGAAATACTTCTAATTTTTAAAATAAGGTTTGGCTCACTGTAAAATAAGTTAGGCAAATAACTTACTCCTTCTGCCCCAAGCTTTCTGACTTTTGAGGTTTTCCCCCCCAGTTTTATTGAGGTGTAGTTGCCAAATAAAAATTGTCCAGCTTAAGATGTACAAGATGATGTTACCCCAAGTCTTACATCTTAAGAAGCAGGGGGATGGACAACATGATATATTTATTCTGTTCAAACTGTAATATTCATTAACTAGGTCAAAAATAGTATCTCCAAATTTCTGTGTAAATAAAATATGGGGAAGTCTAGTCATGTTAAATGGAAAAAAGAAAAGCTCACTGTAAGTTAATAATGGTAAATTATTGGGAAGCAAAGTATATCTTGCAAGATGATCACTGATCCTCCTTGCTAGTTTCTATGAAAACAGATTTTTATTGGTTTGCTTAAAATAGGCACATCCACCCTCTGAAGTGGCACAGACCTTTACATGGTGCTGCTGCAGAGAGAGATGGTGGTACACTTTTGATTTTCATAAATCAACAGACATTTCTCTTTTTATATATCCAGAATGTATTTGTTCTTTAAAACCTTCTTTTAAATCAGAGAAATGAAGGTGTTCTATAGAATGTATGTCAGTGAAAGTTTCTAAATAGATAATAAAGGAACAGGTTTTAGGAATATAGAGAAAATAAATTCTGGAAATTTAGATCTGCTACCATCAAGAGTAAATCTAAATCTTTGTCAAAGTTCAAAATAATGACTCCAATTCCAAGGGTTTGTTTTTCTCCCTTACAAAAAGAAATTATAATATTTTTCTTGATTATTTGAACAAACTGCCCAACAGCACCACCAGAATTCAATCACCCACGAGTGCTTTCACTAGGTGCTATGATATGGCATAATATTACATACTTTCTCAGGGTATACTTTGGTAGTTAATGAAACTAAAACAGATTGCTTTAGTGTTGCTATGGGAACAATTATCAGATAGGAAGGGGATGGTAGCTATCTGCTGCCATATAGGGAAGGATTCATTAGCTCTAGAAGACCTGAATTCTGAAGAATTATTTAAATATAGACATTAGGGAAAAATGCTCAGTGGACAATTGGGTTACCCATTTTTAAAATCTCTTTTAACACATAAAGGGGAGAGATGTGGGGATCCTGAGATACTTGGTAAAGAAATCTGAGCAGATTCAACTACAGTGGCAAATTTCTGAAGAAACTAGGAAAAGGAACAGATGGAGTTGAGATGTAAGAGAAAACTCATTTGCTCCCAAAAGAACAGGAAAGCTGGTGTCTCACCAGTACACCATAATAGGAGCTGCTCTGAAGCAGGCAAGCTGGTTTCTTTTTCATGGGCACAAGTCTGTACCCAACTTGGCTGTACATGCATTCTGCAGGAAGAATCTACCTTTACAGTCCACATTTCTTTAAAAAGAAAAAGTGAAATATATCAGTGAGCTCAGCAATGAAAGTCTATTCCTTTAACACTGAAGAAAATACATAAATGGGAAGTCTAAGAATCTGGTATTTGCAAAGCAGACACAATGGCATATGAGAATGGTTGTCACCATAAGCAACATGGGAAAACAGTCAGAAAAATACATCAAAGGAGTTTCAGAAGTTTCCCTATTAGGCAGAGTGAGTTCTTTCCCATAGCTCTACTCCATGATATAAGGAAAACTTAGAAGTCCATCGATATTGACAAGCATTTCAAAAATTAATTTTAATTACAAATGTCAGTTAGGGATTACCATGTTTTTACATGCAAAGTATGAAATAATGCTGGTAGAAGAAGTGATACAGAACTGACAATGAGAAATGGAGTCCAAATTAAGTACCTACCAGGGAAAAAACAACATGAGACAAAAAACTGGAAGCTAGATGATTTCTCTGCTTTCTATATATTGAAACTAGAGGAAGCTGATAAACTTATAAACTTCTCAGGGCCTGACCATTAAGGTCCTACTTTTTGCTCAGTCATTAGCCATGTGGTCTTGAGCAAACCATTTAGTCTCAATTTTCTTGCTGACAAAGTGAAGAGACTGAATTTCAGTACTTCTGAGACTATATGCAGCCTGTGAAAGAAGCACTGGGTGCAGATCTGTGTGGGTTCTGATATCCCAGGGATTTCAGGTCCACACGCAAGGCGCCCAAGGATTCTGCACTCTACTGGACTCTGGTTCTGAAGCAAGTGATCCTTGAAACCACTTTTATTCATTCAACAAAAATTATCTGAATGCAAACTATAGGCCAGGCATGGTGGAAAACACTAGAACTACAAGTGAGTAAAATCAACAAGATCCTTGTCTTTGTCAAACATCCAGTGTTAGGGATCTAGCTCCCCAATATAATGGCTTCATAAATAAACAGGTTGCTTTGAGCTAAGAAAGAAAGAAAGATAAATAGGACTTCCCCCCATAACACTCAAAAAATTAATTTCTTAGTTGATCCACTCAAATGAGTAGCATTCCAAAGCATAAATGCATGCTCACAATTATATACATACAGTTCACAATATCTTGTTCCTGGAATTAAAATTTCTCGGTAGCAAATCTGATTCATCTCTTCCCTTTAAGAATTTCCACTTAGCTTTCACTTCTTCCTTTAAAATGAACATGCTCTTGATAAAATTTTAATGTCAGCACTCATTACTAATCCCTTCTGTGTGTGCTAAGTCACTTCAGTCACGTACAGAGCTTTGTGACCCCATGAACCATAGCCCACGAGGCTCCTCTGTCCATGGGATTCTCTAGGCAAGAATACTAGAGGGGGTTGCCATTCTTTTCTCCAGGGGATCTTCCCGACCCAGGGATCAAACCCAGTTTTCCTTCATTTGTGGATGGCAGCAGTAATTTCGTGGACACTTGTTCATAGTTTGCAGTGCAATGAACAATGACAACAATTTAAACAACAAAGAACTCTGATACTCTTTTTCCAACCATTTTTGTAGGTACTTAATCCACTGTTTTTAATTCTGTTTCAATTTGAAATACCTAGTATTTCCACTTTCTGTCTTGAACCCTTTCTCCCAAGAAAAAACAGTGATTTAGATCTATCAAATTTCAAGATATTTATTTGTTCATGAGTCAAGGCTGTGGAATTTTAAAAGAGATCCCACAAAAAGATGTAGCATAAGTTTAGGTGGTCTCAAAATTATCTGGTGGAGGCTTTAAAGAGGGCAGGTCACTACTCTCTTGGCCTTTCTTATTCCACCCTTTCTCCAAGGCTTGCAGGGCCTTCTGAATGGGGCATGTTCACTCATTCTTATTCACCCTCCTTCTCTCTTGTTACTCCTCACACTTGTGACAGGCCTGGGCTGAGTTACAGGAGCACAGTTCTAGGGGTGGGAATACACATTTCCTCCCATTCTCTTCCATTTTTGTCTCTGAATGGGTTTATCACAGTGTAGAGGTTCTGGTTGAATTTGGGGTGGAAATAGGTAAAGTAGCTCCCACTTCATGGGACCAGAAAAGACTTCCATGTGGCTCAGCCTAGCTCTTCAAGCACTACCCTGAGGTTTAGGGCCAAAGGCTCAGCTAGCAGCTACTGATCATAAATGGACAGACTTCTCTCGTGATCTCAGGTGAGAGCTGGTAGACGACAGAAGATTGGTATTTACAGTTCCGCATCCAGGCCAGCGTTCTCTCTGCCGATGGAATGTCCACTAAAAATCACTTTCAGAAAATATTGATAAAAATGCTGTTTGTTTACATGTAGAACATTAAATAATTTAAACCAGGGTTAATGCATACTCAAGTTTCCATTTTACCAAAACAAATTAAATAAAAGCAAAGTAAGTCAGGATTTCTTTAGGGTAGCAAATTCCTAAGGACAGTACTAGGAGAATCAGTGCTCAGATACACTAGCCTCCAGTTCGCTCACTCTGTGGAAGCCATACTTGCCTCCACACTGCTCCATGGGCACTCAGGCTCAGTCCTGTCTTAAAGCCGTGCTCTAGCTGTTCACTGGAGGAAGAGCCCTTTTTCCATGGATCTCCTGGATGACCTCCTCTCTGATTTCAAATCTGCTCAAATCCCAACTTCTCCATGAGGCCTCTTCTGACCACCCTTTTGAACAGTGCCTCCAGCTCTCATCCTGACACTCATTTATTCCACTTTACTGTCCCTATTTCTGTGGTGCTTATCACCTTCTAACTTCCATTATAACTCGCTTATTTATACTTTAGTGTATTTACCGTTTATGTTTTGTCTCCCACTAAACTAAGATCACGGCATCTGGTCCCATCACTTCATGGCAGATAGATGGGGAAACAGTGGAAACAGTGTCAGACTTTAGTTTTTGGGCTCCAAAATCACTGCAGATGGTGATTGCAGCCATGAAATTAAAAGACGCTTACTCCTTGGAAGGAAAGTTATGACCAACCTAGATATCATATTCAAAAGCAGAGACATTACTTTGCCAACAGAGGTTCATCTAGTCCAGACTATGGTTTTTCCTGTGGTCATGTATGGATGTGAGAGTTGGACTGTGAAGAAAGCTGAGCACCGAAGAATTGATGCTTTTGAACTGTGGTGTTGGAGAAGACTCTTGAGAGTCCTCGGACTGCAAGGAGATCCAACCAGTCCATTCTGAAGGAGATCAGCCCTGGGATTTCTTTGGAGGGAATGATGCTGAAGCTGAAACTCCAGTACTTTGGCCACCTCATGAGAAGAGTTGACTCACTGGAAAAGACCCTCATGCTGGGAGGGATTGAGGGCAGGAGGAGAAGGGGACGACAGAGGATGAGATGGCTGGATGGCATCGCTGACTCAATGGACGTGAGTCTGAGTGAACTCCGGGAGTTGGTGATGGACAGGGAAGCCTGGCGTGCTGCGATTCATGGGGTCGCAGAGTCGGACACGACTGAGCGACTGAACTGAACTGAAGAAGACAGGAACTTTATATGGTTTACTGTCACATCCCCTTTTCTCATTCCATATTCCTCTCTGCATCAGGGTGAAGTCCTTCTCCCAAACATTTCAGGTTTTGGATTCATGAAATAATGTCATTTGAAATAATGTCAATACAGAATAAATAATTTACCCTATAAAAACAGTAAAATATTTCTTGTGTCACTCTTTGTCCATATCATCTTTCAGACGGCCGCAGAAACACGAACCCAGTACCAACCCTGTCATGTCCATGCAGTGCCTGACCCTTCTACCCAGTCAGGTTTAATTCTTAACTTTATAAAATTCGATATTAAACCCTTTTCTCCTATTGCTTTATCCCCAAATAAGAGGAAAAATCCTTAAACACTTGAAATTGCTTTCCCAATGTGACCCAGCACATTTTCATCAGTCTCAATGAGAAATTCAGTCACAATACAGACATTCCATGTTTATTTCAGCCAATTTATTTTGCTCCCTAAGGATATTTTTATCCTGACTATTCCTTCTCCAGGAAAGAGCAAAAAAAAAAAAAGAAAGAAAGAAAAGAAAAAAAGAGATTTTCCAAATTCAGCTTTTCATTACCTAAGTCATATCTGCAAGTTGCATGGCATGCCATGTATTACAGCCTAACACCATGAGTCCACATCACGCAGCTCATTTCTGTAGAGACTATCTTCCATTATTTTGGATTTTCATATCCTTTCTACCAAGTTCAATCATCCTTAGTCCCTTTCTACTTAGTCAATAATCCAAAAGTACCCAGCCAACCGAAGATGGATAAAAAGATCTTACCTCTAAGTTTTCTAAGCAATCTTAATAACACAAACACATTTATTGACAGTGCTACATTTTACATTTCCTTAGGCTTCATTAATACCTTTGAGTGACTGCTACACTGTCCCGAAGCTAGATCGCTCACTTGACTTATTTACCCTGTACTGTTGATGTTAATAAAAGCTAGATTATTAGAGAACAATAAGACAACTTTAAAAACCGAAATAATAACCTACGGACAGTCTCACTTTTTCCTGCCTCTCCTTGTTAATTATGCCTGCAACCGAACATTTTAACCTGAATTCAGGAGAAAATTAAGTGAAAAATTATTTGCCTGAAGTCAAACTCGAGACTTCCATGCTTTCAACTCAATATGTTATTTAGAGTATCATTAACTGAAGGAAGTGGGACAAAACTAAAGCACATTTATGTAGGAGAGATCATTTGTTAGGCTCTGTGGATGGTTATTATTTTAATAGCCTGAGGAGCCACAGTCTCTGCTGGGTAACAGAGATGATGATTCCTGCCAGCACAGCAGGGCCTCTTGGTTAAGGTAACTTAAGACCAAACTGCTTTCAGATTCTCAGGGACAAGGAAGTCACTGGGGGTAAATCCCAGTCATATGGTTACCAGTCAATTTTGTTCAGCTGGACAGCTCTAGTATAAAGCATCAAAAAGGAGCTTAATAAATACGCAAATCATCACTGACTATACAAGTATTTACAAAGTACCACATATAGTCCAGATACTATTCTAGACACTGGGAACAGAGTCACGGAAAAAAATAAATATTCTTACTTTCCTTCAGGTTACATTTTAGGGAGAAAGAAATGTAATAAACAAAATAAAACAGCTATAAAGAGTACCGGGCTTCCCTGATGGCTCAGCAGGTAAAGAATCTGCCTGCAATGCAGGAGACATAGGAGAGGCAGGTTCAATTCCCTGGATCTGGAAGATCCCCTGGAGGAGGAAATAGCAACCCACTGCAGTATTCTTGCCTGGAGAATCCCACGGACAGAGGAGCCTGGCGGGCTATAGTCCAAAGGGTCACAAAGAGTTGGACACGACTGAGCGACCAAGTACAGATGCACAGAGTACCAATGGAAGATAAATGCAATGGAGGAAAATAAGATTGAGGTGCATGACAGCAACCACCTGAGAGGCGGTGAGTGGGTGTGGGGGGAAGAGGAGGTACCACATTCTACAGAACGGTCAGGGAAGGATTCACTGAGGAGGTGACTTCTGAGCAGAGACATGAAGAAGGTGAGGACTGTATGGATACATGGACTAAGTGTTCTCTAGCAAAGACAGAGCTTATATGAGGAACAAAAAGGACGCCAGCGTGGCTGAGGTGAATGAATGAGGGTGAGGGGAGCTGAAGATGTAATTAAAGAGAAATATGAGCAGAAAGGGCTTCCCAGGTGGTGCCAGAGGTGAAGAATCCACCTGTTGAGGCAGGACACACAAGAGACAGGTTCGGACCCTGGGTCAGGAAGATCCCCTGAAATAGGAAATGGCAATCTGCTCCAGTGTTCCTGTCTGGAAAATTCCATGCAGAGAGGAGCCTGGCGGCCTACAGTTCATGGGATCACAAACAATCAGACACAACTGAGTGTGCACGCATACACTGGGCAGAAGGGAAGAGAGGTCAGAATCCACAAAGCCTTCACGATGAAGGCAAGCACCCAGGCTCTTCACTTCCACAATGGAGAGGGACTGAGCAGCAGAGAAGTAGAATCCCACTAATATTTAATCAGGAAAACATGGGCAGATGGGTCGACAATGTGAAGCTAGGGAGAAGCTGGGAACCCTTAGACACTGGCCACTGCAACGATCCAGCCCAGGCCAGTGCAGAGCGGAAGGGGACAGGTCATGATCAAATTCTGGGTGTGTTTTAAAGACAGAGCCATAAGAATCTTCAGATTCTATACCAGATGTGAAAAGAGATGTTAAGAATACAGCTGTTGCGTACTAAGTAGAAGGACAGTAGGAAGAGCAAGCTTATAAAGGAAGCAGACTTATAAAGGCGTGTGGTTTGGCACATTTGAGATGTCTCTTACACAGGCAAATGGAGATAAACAAGCAGATAGAAGCATGAGGCTGGACTTCGAGAAAACTTCATTGGAAACACAGATATTTAGGAAGCAACAGACTGAGGATGGTTTTGAAAGCAAGAAAACTGACAGGCTGACCAAAGGAAAGACATGCAGACAGAGAAGAGAAGCAATCTAAGGACTAAACTTTGGGATACTCTAAGAGGAGACAGAACCATGAAGGAGATTAAGAAAATCCAGTGGCAAATTAAGGGACAAACAGGAGTGCTTTTCCCTTAATTTCTTGAAAAACAAGTGAAGAATGTATTGGAAGAAAGAGGGAGTGTCAACTCGCCAAGCACTCCAATACAGAAAGGACTAAAAATTGGCCCGTGGCAAAAAAAAAAAAAGAGTTAAAATACTATACAATGGAATCTTATCTATTAAAAACACAGATACCATTCTTTGGAAACTGTTTTTTAGGAGCTGTATCATCCTATGCAGACAGAGTAAAATCTCAAAATATTCTATCTGACATTTAAACTTCCTGGTGTTTTGTATTCATTACGTCTGCTTATACAGATACAGTGATCCATCTGCCAACACCACCATCTCAGCCTGATAATGCAGTGGTCAACTCTAGGAGCTAATTCTTGATAATTCTATCTTCTCCTTTCACTTATTTGCCAGGTGATCAATAATATGCATTAAATGAAACAATGATAAAGCTATTTCATAGACTTTAATAACAACTGCAAACAGGAAATTGAGATACTCACTTTTCCACAAGGGCAATTCATTACAATAAGGAACTACAGATAAGCAGCTAAGCAATTACATCTAGAGACAAGAGTCAACCACCAGGCTTGTCTGGTTCACTGAAGATCAAACTGAGTGTCCAGTGTGATCATAGTGTGCAGGCAACTTAGGAAACTGATAATTTGACCTAAATCCTAACGAAGCTGCTGCTGCTGCTGGGTGCAATTTATCACTTGGACCTTCTACACAGATCTGGCACAGTGCCAAGTAAAGATGGTCAGTAAGCAGTGGAGACAAGAAAGAATGGTGTGCACACTCAGGGTAGCTGCAAAGGACCATGAGGGTTGTACCCTGTACAGTGCGGAAGATGCTGGTCACCTAGATTGCCACGTCATGACACCGGTAGTGCAAAACTGCCAGCCATAGGTGGCAGCACTGGGGAGCAGCTACCAGCCTCTGACTTTTACCCTAAAGTTAAAAAGCAATCACAGTCATGGCACCTATATGCTTAATATCTGTAGAGGTGGCTATAAACTGAAAACAGGCCTACAAAGATGTGTCATGCAAGAAAAGACAGTTACGAAATGCCTAAGGATGGGTTTGACAAATTTTACCTTACTATATATGAACGTAATATGTTTGCAGCATTTGATGATAAACTGCTAGAAGGCAGGGATTGCTCAAGCAAATGCTAACGACCAGAAGCAGTAAACACCTTCCTAATGTTGCCTCTAGTATGTGATGGATGACTTTGCAACATTAAAGCAATCCATGATAAGCACCTTTAAGCAACACTGATTCAGAAATCATTTAAAAGCTCTCTTTTCAAGATACGCTGGTGACTTTTTTATCCTATTAAGTTTGGGGAATCAGTGTTGATTCTGAAAAGACTGCTCAGTTTACAGTGAGTGCCACACAGCAGAATATTTTGAGTAGAGGTACTGAACTGTGTCATAGCCTTTGACTGTGTGGATCACAATAAATTGTGGAAAATTCTGAAAGAGATGGGAATACCAGACCTCCTGAGAAATCTGTATGCAGGTCAAGAATCAACAGTTGGAACTGAACATGGAACAACAGACTGGTTACAAGTTGGGAAAGGAGTACCTCAAGGCTGTATATTGTCACCCTGATTATTTAACTTATATGCAGAGTACCTCATGTGAAATGCAGGGCTGGATGAAGCACAAGCTGGAATCTAGATTGTTGGGAGAAATATCAATAACCTCAGATATGCAGATGACACCACCCTTACGGCAGAAAGCGAAGAAGAACGAAAGAGCCTCTTGATGAAAGTGAAAGCAGAGAGTGAGAAAGTTGGCTTAAAGCTCAACATTCAGAAAACTAAGATGACGGCATCCAGTCCCATCACTTCGTGGCAAATAGATGAGGAAACAATGACAGACTTTATTTTGGGGGGGCTCCAAAATCACTGCAAATGGTAACTGCAGCTATGAAGTTAAAAGATGCTTGCTCCTTGGAGGAAAAGCTATGACCAACCTAGACAGCATATTAAAAAGCAGACACATTACTTTACCAACAAAGGTCCATCTAGTCAAAGCTATGGTTTTTCCAGTAGTCATGTATGGATGTGAGAGTTAGGCTACAAAGAAAGCTGAGCACTGAAGAGTTGATGCTTTTGAACTGTGGTGTTGAAGACTCTTGAGAGTCCCTTGGACTGCAAGGAGCCCTGGGATTTCTTTGGAAGGACGGATGCTAAAGCTGAAACTCCATGTACTCTTTAAAGCCCTATAGTCGGTCCTGAGGCATACACCAGTTTAAGAAAACTCCTTTTAATAAACCCTTAGAAGAAGGTAAATAGCATAAGTGAAGGCTATGGATAAAAGAAAATTTCCTAAAACATTCTACTACATAATAGTAAAAAGTGAAAGTGTTAGTCACTCAAGTCACATCTGACTCTTTGCAATCCCATGACCCCATACCTCCAGGCTCCTCTGTCCATGGAATTTCCCCAGAAAGAATACCAGAGCGGGTAGCCATTCCTTTCTCCAGGGGATCTTCCCAACCCAGGGATCAAACCTAGGTCTCCCATAATGCAGGCTGATTCTTTACCATCTGAGCCACCAGGGAAGCCCGTGATAGCAGTATCAAAATGGTTAAATCTTCTCCTGTACTCATATTTCTTGGATTGTTGTAAACTGTTTTCTGATATTCTTTCACTCCACTATTACAATAACCAGTATTCTTGTTTTGCAAAACTACATGGCAGGCTGAGAACCTTGCATCAAGTCCCAAAGCTCAGTAAGTGGCAGAGCTCAGCACCAAACCTTGACATGATGCTGCTGAAGTCCCCGTGCTCTGCTGCCACTTTGCAGAAGAATTTATCCTAATCATTCATTAATTTTCTAATTCACTTGGAAAATAGGTACAGATATAAGAGAGACAGGTGTGTGTCTATTTTCCTCTGTAATATGTATTATAAATATAAACAATGTGTAATTTATTTAATACCCAGCTCTGCTAGGAGGTAAGAATCACATGAAACTAAACAGATCTCTAGTATACACTGCTGCTGCTGCTGCTGCTAAGGCGCTTCAGTCGTGTCCGACTCTGTGCGACAGCATAGATGGCAGCCCACCAGGCTCCCCGTCCCTGGGATTCTCCAGGCAAGAACACTGGAGTGGGTTGCCATTTCCTTCTCCAATGCATGAGAGTGAAAAGTGAATACGCTGGCACCCCTATATTTAGCCTGATGCATGGAAGCATTCAATAAATATTTGTTGACTGAATGAATGAACAAGTGATAAGTTTGCAGACTGCAGACACGCATTTTCTACCAGAGGAGTCATACTTGTAAACAGACTTAGCCCATATGGTTAATGCTCTATCAAAATGCTCATAGAGATCAGTGGGAGACATAAGACAGAAACTAAAACCTATCAAATCCAAAACATTTCTTGATTCTCATGAGGCGCCAATGGCATAGGCAACAGAGGTATCATTAACCATATTTTGTAGGCAACTCAATAAGAGTGTGCCTAGCAATTAATGCCACAGACCCAAAACCTGGACTGTGGAATCAGAGACCTGTTTTCAAATCTCTTTTCTGACATTTCTGTCTTGGGCTTTAAGGAAGCTGCTTAGGATCTTTGAGTTTCAGCCATCTCATCTATAAAGAGAGGTATATACTGATCTTGCTTTTTATTCATGGAAATATCCCAAGCACTTAGAATAGTGCTTGGCATCCCATTGGCACTAAATTTATTACTGAATTGCAGTGCTGTTAAAGGCTTTAAATATGAAAATATGTATACAAGCACCTAGCATTGTGACTCAGACAGACTGTTAGTCAGTGTTCCCTTGTGACTAAATGTCTCTAAAATGTTATTCCCACTTCCCCTTCCCTTGAAAATCTTGAATGGGACTCTCTGACCCCTTCCCTATTTCAGATTCCCTCTGAGCCATGTAGCTCCTTCTACAATGAGTCTTAGTAGGTATAGACTTGCGTATTCCCATGAAATCACCAGGCTCACTAATGCAAAGGGGGGCAGATTTAATTTTTAAATCAGGACAGGCTCTAACTTACACGAGGAATTCATTTGCTTTCTCACTCCCATAAGACATATTAACCATAAATCTCTAAATTGTCCTTCTTTCTAAAAACCATTTAACACATTCTATGATGATCATATTTTTAAAAAAGTTGACAAAATTGCAGCACTGCTTTCTTATTACTATTCAGACTAATAAATATCAACTTGCTACATAGCTACACATGCGACTTCCTTGCACTGAGATAGTTACCTGGACACCTAAATTCGGCATCCCCAGATCTGTGACAACCCACATACACACTGAGCCTCATATGCCTGCGTCCTCCTGACTCCTCTATGCCACCATCTTAACCTCTTCGTGTAGGAGCAGAGCCACAGGACCAGGGAAACAACACGGCTAAGAGGTTAAAGACAGATTCTGGGCATTGACAATGGCTTTTAAGAATTAATAGAACAAAGCTTCTGTTTGGCTAGTTGTTTTGTGGGTGTATATGTATGTGGCTTTTGTTTTTGGGCAGGGGGAACTAAAGAGTTACATGAAAATGTCCTTTAAGCCTAGCGACATTGCTATGAGTAGTAATATTTAGATTGGTGGTGGGCAGAGTGTTTATTTAGCCTGTGGTAGGAGGGAGAAGCTAGTGCTTGGATGTACTACAAGATTTTGCAAACCTGGTATGATGAGGGAAAAAAAATCCAAACTTTAGTGGGCCTATTTTTTGCAACAGTAAAATAAAACTCTAGGTGATTTCCACACTCCTATCCAGCTTTAGTGATATGCACTTTTATTAACAGCTCAATATCAGTGCTGTTATATTTAAACCACAGGCTTATTCTTCTGCACCAGGAAAGGCAGTGATGTCAGGATTTATATAGATAGAGACACAGATATAAATACATGATGAAAATCTTCTGTGAGCATAAGTTTTAAATAACAGTTTGGCAGGAAGATTTTTTTCATCCAATTTAAAGTTAATTTTAATTTTTTAATCAAAATAATTTCTGATTTAATAGAACTAGCTAACTGGATATAATAATAATAATAGTAATGACCATATCAATGCTAATAATAGATAGCACTTATTGATGTAATAGCATTACCAAAACCCACTGAGGTACATGCCATTATTACTATCATACCTGCTTCACAGGAAGGAAAATCTTATCCTTAAGATAAGAAGCAGTGCGGTTAAGCAACAAAATAGGAAGACCCAGAATTCGAATCTAGATCAATCTAACCATATAATTCCAGCTGTGAAACACATGATTTTCCAAATGATTACAGATAACCATAGGAATAATTTCCTGGGACAAAAGTGGAATGGACTATGGAAATCATGCTCACAGAGGAGTTAAAACAGCTGATACCTTCTCCCAGCTCAACCATTAACTAGTTGAATATCCTTGTAATGAAACTAACTTCTGTTGAGTCTCAGTTTCTTCAGAGGTAGAAGGGGAAATTTAGGCAGATGTTTCCCACTCTCTGTATGGTCTTTGATCACAAGGAAGGAAAGCATCACAAATATGAAACAGAGACACAACCAGTCTCTGTTTTATGTTTGGAGTTGGGCATAATAATGAAGTTTTACATAACATTACATTAAAAGACCTTGGTTGTGAACAAATAGTTTGGAAATCACTGAATTCAATGAGCTCTAGGGTTTTAAACTCTTTTGATATTCTACGGCTCTACTAAATACTTTAGATTGTCTCCTTTAGTATAACTTGTTGAATATTACCTCTTTTAAAATAGGACCCAAAAGATTTCTTTTCAAGGAAGCAAAACCACCAAACTACTTGGCGGGTAACTTTTTCCATTAAGATATCACAAAATTGGAGTTGGGGAAAAAAAATCACGAAATGGTCAAGTCTTTGGATATGATTTATTTCGTTAAAAGAGACTTAATAAATCCTTTGCATTTATGTATTCTTGTAGTCTGGTTTAAATCTTTTCTAAAACATTTTCTTAAAGTATGACATTTCTTCTCAACAACATGTGAAGGCCGTAAGTATTGTGAGAATGAGTTCTAGGATTAGAGAAATATAAAATGTTTGTGTTCAGCCCTAAAGACAAGATTATGCATAATTTGAAGTATTTAAGGGAAATCTGTAGGCATCAGTTTCTATGTACTTCCTGATCCAAAATAACATAAAAGGATATGCAACCTAAGTCAGAGGAAGATGAGACCCTCACTTGGCCAAGAATAACAGTGAGGGGGGGATAGGGGAGGGATGCTGGTAGTAATTCTACAACGGCCAGCAATCACATTCCATGTACCATGTGCCAGATGGTGCTTTAAGAGCTTACAGATACCAATTCACTTAATCCCCACAACAATTTTGTGAGATGGACATTGAACCACAGAGAGTGTAAGTAACTTGAAGAGTCACAGAGCTGGAGGGTGACAGAGCTGGAATTTGAGTCAGACACCATGTCACTGGGGAGGGGAGTGCTTTGTGAAACAGGGGTGGTAGGGGAAAATCAGAGGATCAGGGTAAGATTTAAAGTCCTGAAAAATCCTGGGAGACATGAAAAAGATCTAGGAAATCCATAATGATGGAAGAAAAGGAGATGAGAATCCCTTGGAAGCAAATACTAAAACAGAGACTAAAAGCAAGGAAATAAAGAATTGTTAGAAGAAGCTAGAAAAACACTACCCTTGTTTTTGAAGCCACAGAAATCAACAGGGGGTGACAGAACAAATACACTTCTGAGAAATGAAAGGGAGCATTCAAGATTATACCTGAAATCAGGACTCGGGAGAGGAGCCATGGCAGATTCCTGGGCAAAGCAAGCACCAGGAATGAAACCAAAGAAATGTGGGGAGCGAGTCATTCTGGTACCAATGCTGTCTGGCTCCTTTTATCAATGAGAAAACAGGCCTGGTCAGTTGAAGTGACTTGTTCTGAGTTTATTTGAGCTGATCAGTGAGAGTCCCTCACTCCCTTCACTCAACTACTTGAGCCGCTTTCCTCCTTAATGTATCTTCCAGATGTAGTACTTTTTTTATGGTTCCATTTGAGTGTTTCCTAAAGAAGTATCTCAGGAGGCCATAGGAAGTTAAAACTATGATACATACGTATCAAATTTTTTGATAATTTTACATACGAATACACTATGAAAAGATCTGTAGACCTAGATGTGTTCTAGATGAGAAAAAAGAAACTAGTAACTCATGGTCTTTGATGTATGAAAAACCTTCTGTTTCCTTTTTTTTCTTCACAAGATTTTTTTGATGTGGACCATTTTTAAAGTCTTCATTGAACTTGTTACAACATTGCCTGTGTTTTCTTTTTTTTTTTTTTTTGCCAAGAGGCATGTGGGATCCCAGCTCCCCAACCAGGCATCAAACCCACACCCCCCGACACTTGAAGGCAAAGTCCCAACCACCGGACCGTCAGGGAAGTCCCCACACCTTCTGTTTTCAAATGGAGAAATTTGATGGCCAGGAAGAAACCTCAGCAAGGAGTGGAGCAGAATGTTGTTTGCTCTTTAGGCATAAATATCATGAATAGAGTTGACTCTACCACCCAGAGGGGTATGCTTGAGAAACTCAAAACATTCAATTTTATTCCATTTTCCACAGGAAACAGAAAATGGAGATCTGTGGTAGACTCCCATTAGAATTCTGTGGTCTCCATAAAACCCTACTTTCTCAAGTCTGAAGACATTTAAAGGTAATTATGGGGGAAAATGAGGGAAACTTTCCCGGCAGTTAAATAGGGAGGGTCATGGAATGGACAAACATCACACCTCGCAGGTCATTACCTCTGCCCTGCTGCCAGATATGATGTTAGAAGCCGAAGAAAGCTCCAGATCAAGGGCAAAATGAGAAGGACGTTGAGGGCTTACTTTATTTAAAGGTTAGTGGGGAAAAGTGAGTTTATGTGAACTACAGGCTAGGGAAGAGTAGAAACACTCAAATCTCTTGCTAAGGGAATAACTTGTAGTGCACCAAAAAAGTACATAAATACACATTAAAATTCAAGATGGGCAACAGAAATTAAGTTGTGAAAGTTAACACTGATATGCTGCAGAAGTGAAAGCATCCACCTTCTCCGTTATTGTTGAGAAGAAAATAGAGGACAGAACTCAGAAGGGCAGTGGGCCATGGCGGTGGGGACCAGCGTTCTTGGTCTAAGTCAGCACGAGCCAGCTCTGGCTGACACTGCCATGCCCAAGCCCTGCCCCAAAGGAGTGTTCTCATTGTGAGGCTGATGGCTGGAAGCAGTCTCTAGTCTCTTTCACAAATAAAATCAGGCAACTGTTACAGCAGGACAATAATCACAGGGAAAAAATTCAAATATTTTTAAAAAGTCAAGAAGTTAATAACACGGAATGATATGACCAGTGATCAGCTATATTAGAAATCATGAAGCCTTAGAGGAATAATGAAAGTGTTCATTAAATCACAACTAGTACCCCACTCCAGTACTCTTGCCTGGAAAATCCCAGGGACGGAGGAGCCTGGTAGGCTGCCGTCTCTGGGGTTGCACAGAGTCGGACACAACTGAAGTGACTTAGCAGCAGCAGCACCAATATACAACTATTATCAAAATCTCCCCCTGCCTGGTGAGTGCATGCTAAATCACTTCAGTCGTGTCTGACTCCTTGCAACCCTATGGACTGTAGCTTGTCAAGCTCCTCTATGGGATTCTCCAGGCAAGAATACTGGAGTGGGTTGCCATGGCCTCCTCCAGGGGATCTTCCCAACCCAGGGATCGAACCTGCATCTCTTATGTCTCCTACATTGGCAGGTGGGTTCTTACCATACCAAAAAAAAAAGCCCAAAGATTCAATGACATCAGTATCTGCATGATAAAAGGAAAATTGCTTCTCTATTCACAACACTTTTGATGCCACATTTGTGGGTTTCTTTCCCCCTACCAACCAGTGTTTCAACTCTTCAGACATCAACTGAAAGTCCAGTAATTTAATTCAATTCTGACACTAACTACCCGGAGTCAGTGGAGCCCTTCAGGTACCAAATAACCTGCAAATAACAGATCCCCAGGGTACTGACACTTCTATCAGCCTTGGTTATAAAGTCAAGGGTTCCCAAAACTGCCTACCCCTGCTCCTGGCTCAAAAATTTGCTGGAATGACTCACAAAACTCAGGGAAACATTTATGTTTATTTACTGGTTTGTTATAACGGATATTCTAAGGGGTACAGATGAACAGCCAGATGAAGAACCACATATGGTGAAGTCAGGAAGGATTCCAAGCACACAAGCTTCTTTCCCCGTGGAGCTGGGGCACACCGGCCTCCCAGCATGGAGATGTGTTCACTAATCTAGACGCTCTCCCAACTCTGTAGTTAAGGAATTTTTATGGAGGCTTCATCACTCAGATGTGATAGATGATTAACTCAGTCTCCGGCCCCTCTCCCCCCACCAGAAGATGAGGGATAAGGTTGAAAGTTCCAAACTTCTATTCATGGCTTGGTCTTTCTAGTGAACAACTCACATCTTGGAACTCTCCTGGCATCCACCAAGAGTCACCTCATTAGAACAAAGGACACTCCTATCACCCAGGAAATTCCAAGGGGTTTAGGAGTGCTACGTAAGATGCTTCTATCTGCCCCCCTATTCAGGAAGTTACAAGAGTTTTAGGAACCTGGGGCAGAGACCAAAAATATATTTCTTCTTATATTATAGTGATACATCAGGATATTTTCCTTAAAATTCACAAGTCCATCCCCTTTTCATAATGCATCTTTTTCTATAGTCACAATAAACTTATTCAAAATAAAAAGCAGTCAATTCACTTATATTAGTAGACTAAAAAGAGCATACACTTAGAGAAAAAATGTTTAGGGAAAACTGCCCTTCTGTATTAAAAAAAAAAAAAAAAGAAGGAAACACGGTGTGGGGAAGGGTGGGGAAGCTCCAGTTATAACAAAAAGGGTTATGCTGTTAATGACAGAGGTCATTCTAGTTATCAAAGAATGCATGGAAATATTTTATTTCAGAACCAGTGGTTCTGAAATGTTCAGGAAACCCTCCTATGGGAGAAACGAACTCACAAAATAACAAAAACTGGGGTTATCAGTTACTTTGACACAGAGGTGTTTTTAAAGGGTGGCAGGAGAAAATACTGATAAGGTTAATGAAGTATCTCATCAAAGTATTCATTCTAAAGTCAAGTAATGGGTACTTTGAGTAAAAAACACATTTGTAGAATCAAAACTGAAAAGAGCATTGAGATCGTCTAGAATAATCTTCTCATGAATGGAAGATATTGTCAGAACTGGCGCTACTTCTCTGGATTCCTAATTCATACTCCTTTACTCTTTCCCTCCGCTGCTGGACAGTCGTTTTCACCAATATCATTATTTTCATTGTCCCTTTTTTGTTACGTTCAGAGAAAGATAATCTTTTAGAATAATAATGACAAGAAGACCCTCCTTAAAACAACTATACTTCCACTTGAAACTAAAACAAGTATCAAGTAACTCATACGTGCGTCAGACGACAGGTGGAATTCAGATGATGAGAAAGTAAACCAAGCAAGACAAGAAGAGAGTCTGTATAAATTCTATGAGTTGCATTTTTTGAATTTGTGATCATAAATTAATCATTTTCAACTTGTACCAAAAGGGCAAATATGAAGTAACTGTTGAATAAATCAGCAAGTGTTTGATGTTTCTTACCAAGAAACGATTGTTAAATTCAGCAAACAAAATAACAAAATCCCTATGACCATGACTAATCATCACTTAGTGTAAGCCACTACAGAGGGAGATTTATAATTTTTCTTTTCTTACTAAAAAGTTACATAGTTATCCATCCCTGTACTTCTGAAGGCTCAGTGGTATGAGTGCGTAGGCACCAGTATCAGTGGGAATAAAGGATCATTTTTATTCACTTAGTTCTTACGACGTCTCAGGAATTGTGTGAGGATTTTCTGAACATTGTCTCCTGTCTCACAGCAGTGTCAGGTAGAAATTATTTCAATCCTCTCTACAGATGAGTAAATGGAGAGGGATGTGTGAAGTAACCTGTCAGCAGCAGGATTAAAACTTACATCTGTTTGATTCTAGAGCCAATGTTCCCTTCACCAGGAGATAGCACCTTACCTGACAACATTCTCATGACACACAGAAAGAAGATGCTACTTGTAAAAGTCTAGAACACAAGACTGAACACATCCACTCCTCATTTCAGTCTTACCTTCTCCACAGAGACTCATTTTATTATTTGCCAATGACACAGTGAATACCTCATGGGCTTTAGAATTAAGCCTTACTTCAACAGAAAATCCAAATCTGCTCCAAAAGAAACACTGTCTTTACTTTTAAAAGATTTAATTAAAATCATGACCATCATTGACCCTTAAATAATCTGATATAGTCACACTCCATCAGCCCCTGGTAAGACAGGCTTTTGGTACTTTGCTCCCTTTCCTAAGGGTTCATCTGACAGTTCCCAGATTCTTTGATCAATCATAACACTTATTTTGCTATAATCCCTTTTTTCTTTTCCTCCACCATTCTAAGCTGGACAACCCATCATGAGTCAAACCCCAAATGTATTCCAGTCTAACCTCGAAAGAGTCATGTCTGTTTCTGTTGTAATTTACCCTCAGTCTGCTTCTTGAAATAAGCGTCTGTCATTATATTTACCTAGCCATCACTACAGGATGCCTGGGGCTGGTGCACTGGGATGACTCGGAGGGATGGTACGGGGAGGGAGGTGGGAGGGGGGTTCAGGACGGGGAACTCACGTATGCCCGTGGTGGATTCATGTTGATGTGTGGCAGAACCAATACGACATCGTAAAGTAAAAAAAAATTAAAAAATTAAAAAAAAAAAAACACAAACTCCCTAGCTACTTCAGGTTCCCTAGATATCCATCATATGAATAAAAATGTCCCCATTAGTCCTCCCAACCTAATTCCTCATACTCAACCCAATCAATGACAATTTTAAAAATATTTGAATCATCTTAATGTGTCAATGCATCTTATGTATCTTATACATAGGACACATCACTGATTTTTTGGTGCTATGGTGGCCAGTCAGGGGATGGAAGGAATCACTGGAACTTCCTGTCACATTTTTCTGATTTAAATGTCACTGAGTAATCTATAGTAGCACATTATTTGGGAATGTAAAAATCCAGATAATGGACATTTTGTTGGAAGTTCCATGTTATTTAAAAAGCCAATCACCCATGGCCACCATCAAAAAGTCTACAAAAAATAAATGCTGGAGAGGGTGCAGAGAAAAAGGAACCTTCCCACACTGTTGGTGGGAATGTAAATTGGTGCAATCACGGTGGGAAAACAGTATGGAGTTACCTTAAAAAAATAAAAATAGAGCTACCACAGGACCCAACAATCTCAAAACCGGACACATATCTAGAAAAAAAGAAAACTAATTTGACAAGATACACACAACCAAATGTTCAAAGAAGCATTATTTACAATAGTCAAGATATGAAAGCAATCTAAGTGTCCATCAACAGATGAATGAATAAAGAAGAAACTATATATATATATACACACACATACATATATGTATTTATAATGAAATATATATATACACATATATGTATATATGCAATGGATTACTACTCAGTCATACAAAAGAATGGAAAAATGCCACTTTGCAGCAACATGGATGGGCCTAGGGGTTATCATAGTGAGTGAAGTAAGTCAGACAAAGACAAATATCATATAATATCACTTCTATGTGGAATTTTAAAAAATAATACAAATGAACATATTTACAAAACAGAAGCAGGCTCATAGACGTAGGGGGGAAAAAAAAAACTTATGGTTACCAAAGGGGAAAAGCAGGGGGAGGATAAATTAGGAATATGGGATCAACAGATACACACCACTATATATAAAATACATGAACAACCAGATTTGTTGTATAGCACAGGGACCTATATTTTAAAAAGCTCAATCATTCAAATTTGAAATGAAAATATATTTGCATCTGAATGATTCTAAGCTATCAAATTCATAGTATTATTACTTTGATGTGAGACTTTTGAGCAAGGGCCATCCTCCAATTTTTGGTTAATTACTTCTAATTTTTAAAGACATCCCAGCCCATATTACACAGGTTTAAAAACATTTTTTCATTGTCTATTTCTAATTGATATACTGACAGCATGACCATGAAAACAAAATGTATTTCTCTTTAATTAAAATTAAAACTCACTTGCAATTTACAAAGGATTAGTGGAGAGTTATAGGCATAAGGACCTATCTGTTTCATCTTTCCTTCCACAGCCCTCTCAGTAATCACTTAAATCCATCAAAGGTAATATACAGAGTCTGCTATAACATCCACACTGATAGAGTTAATGGCTCTCTGTGCTCCTAATCACTGAACAATAGAACAGAACTGATAGTTGCAATATTAGCTGCATAACAACAATAATAGCTGTGACAAAATTGGTTATAGCCATGATAACAAAGCAGCTACTATTTGCTGGGCCCTTACTCTAGCTAAGTGCTGCACTGGTTAAGCATTCACTTTATCTGAATGACAGGCATGGACTCACACTTCATTTCTTCAAAGATGAGAAAGTTGAGCTTTATGGAGGTGAAATATCTTGCCCAATGGTATACAGCTAGGAACTTGAAGATCCTGAATGCTAATCTAGAAGCCCACGATTTTTAACCTGGATACCACACTACATAGGATGAAAATAAAATTGCTGTTGCACTGTCATTAGGAGACATACCTCAGCAGGTCATCTGGACAGCAGAGATGAAATCACTCTTTTTTCACCTCTTTTCACACAATTTCTCTCTTTTTTTTCCTTCAGATTAAAATGGCTAGACCAGAATTTTGGGTATAATCTACATAGGATGAAAATAAAATTGCTGTTGCACTGTCATTAGGAGACATACCTCAGCAGGTCATCTGGACAGCAGAGATGAAATCACTCTTTTTTCACCTCTTTTCACACAATTTCTCTCTTTTTTTTCCTTCAGATTAAAATGGCTAGACCAGAATTTTGGGTATAATCTACATAGGATGAAAATAAAATTGCTGTTGCACTGTCATTAGGAGACATACCTCAGCAGGTCATCTGGACAGCAGAGATGAAATCACTCTTTTTTCACCTCTTTTCACACAATTTCTCTCTTTTTTTTTCCTTCAGATTAAAATGGCTAGACCAGAATTTTGGGTATAATCAGAGAATGTTGAACAGACCACAGAATCTATAAATTGGCCTACTGTCTCTATACCTTACTATACTAATTTAACCAGCCACAAATAATTTTGAAAGGACCTAAAAAAAAACCTCATGTACTTTTTAACACTTCCTTTATTCAGATTATTCAGATTCTTAAGTGGAATGGATATTTAATATCAATAATGCAGACAATTTACTTTCTAATTTTTACCTAGCTTTGATATATATTTAATAAGTATTACCAGCTTATCTCTTGAAGAAGGTGAAAAAAGCAGTACTTAAGATTAAGCTAAGGTCCACCTTTGAAGAAGTTGGTCTTTAATGTTTAAAATATGAGGAAGAGAATTTTCAATGAACAATTCTGTTTCCTGTTGATGATTACCTGATAATCTCCTATTCATCACATGGTATCCAAATAGCCAATCAAATTTTACCATTTAAAAATGAAATAAAAAACATACATAATTAGCATTTTAAGGGGGATGCTATATATCTACATATTTCTCTGAACTAAATTGAGTTTCTTAAAATAGGAACTTGATTTTCAAAGTCAATGCTGTCTTAAGAAAGACTCAGATTATGTTAATAAAGACCAAAGCAAATATGCATTTTTATTTGAGAAAACAGAAAGCAAGGTACAAAGGATCCTTTGTTTGAAGTGGAAACAAAAGTCTTTGCAAGTCATTTCAAAAATATTCTCCTTCATGAGCAATAAAGGATGAGACTGATGGCGGTTCAAATTACCACTAGATGTATCAAATGCATACCACCAGATGGCATCTAAAATCAGATAGCATATTCAGAGATGATGAGCTAATGACATTTGTGAAATGGAATCAAATTCATGAATTCCAAATAGATTTTTAATATTAAAATATCTGACACTAATCGTAAAATTCAAACAACCCAACAATGTAATCTGGAATACAACCAAAACATATGAATCTGAAAAGAAGGTCACTGTAAATAAAATGGTGACCTTGATATATCTTTTTAAATAAATCATTACAAATGGTGCTGTAAGAGAAAAAGAAAATTTTAGTTGGTAAGTTTATGTTTCCTTTATTATTACCTACAATCTTTCTTTCCATGAATCCTAATTTTACTCTGTCAGAGGACTTTGTTTATTGCAAATGTAAGAAAGACAGTTCAGAGCAGAGAGCGTTAAGAGAAATATTAAGAAAAGCTTATTAAAAAAATGTTTTCCTTTCACCTTCATATATGACGCTCATGAACTTGACACTTAAAAACCTGGTTTCCAAACCTTAAATACCTTGAGGAACAGAATGAAACAATGCTGCTATGTCTGAAACTGCCTGGTACCTGGACCACAATGTCAAATTAATGACAGAGGAGCATACCACACACCAAACTGGAGTCAAAAACTAACCATGTGATAACAGGAGCTGAAATCTTATTCAGAATACTAAAATACAATATTGTTTCATAGAAATCTCTGAAATAGACTTGATTATCCCCTGGATGTGCAGTGTGTTGCTTGCTTTTTTGTATCATCACAAAAGCAGTAAAATCCTACTTTAAAAAATACATTTAACTAGAAATGTCATTTTCATATGATAAAAGCCACATAAAGTTGTTAACTGCTGTTAACAGTTAGCAATTTATTCTTGGCCTGGATTTTTGCATTTACATATATATATCAATGTGTGCAGGTGTGTATGTATCAGTTTCCTTGGTGGCTCAGTGGTAAAGAACCCACCTGCCAATGCAGGAGATGCAGGTTTGATCCCTGGGTCAGGAAGATCCCCTGGAGAAGGAAACGGCAACCCACTCTAGTATTCTTGTCTGGGAAATTCCATGGACAGAGGAGCCCAGTGGGCTACAGTCCATGGGGTGGCAAAGAGTTGGACATAACTTAGCTGCTTAACAACAACAGCAACGGATTCTATATACACCATCTAGGCTTTAATATGAGGAATGAACACTGGACTTTTTTGAGTTTTCCTTTTTTTCCTTACTCAGCAGCTGAATTAGGTCTCAAACCTATCTGTGGATTCTGCATGACTTCATGGGGTGACGCTCACTCCATGATGCTGGTGGAGAGCCTGACATAGTAGAAGGAAAAGCTATGTAACACCCAAGACAAAAGCCACGCCTGGACTGAACTACTTAACGGCCTTCTCTCAGGGAATCTGTTTTAACATTAGCAAGATGTGTACATGAAAATCTTTAACTTACATTTTAAAGAACACATTTTATGTATGAAGGTAGTCATTTTAAATAATGGTAAAGCAGTTGTCTCAAAACTGAATATTTTTCTCATATTAATCCACTAATTAAACCACAGATTCTTCTATAAAAAGCTACTTATGACCAGTTCATGTATTTATCCAGTATGTCATTTATCAAAAATCTTCCACTTCAGCCAGGAGAAAAGAACAGAGTAAAAAGAAAACTGCTATTTAAATGATGTTACTGACAACATAGAAACATACACATTCATACATATGCATAAATACATACATACTCTGCTTAAAAGGTTCCCATGCATTTCCATTATACACACATAATTCACCGTGTGCAAATCAGCATTGTATTTACATTAAAATCAATGTGAAACAGAGGAATATTCACAGAACCATAACATAAAACCCATGGTCTCAGATGTTAACATTTAATAGGATAATAGCCTGAAACAACAAAAAAAAATTCAGTACAACATACAGGTCTGACCCTTGAGCAAAACAGGTTTGAACCTTGAGGATTCTTTCTTTTTCAATAGAAAATAGTACAGTACTGGAGGTTGGTTGACTTTGTGGGTGCAAAGCCTCATGTATATTGGGGGCCAACTGTAAGTTATATGCGCATTTTCAACCCTATAAAGGATCAGCACCCTTCAACCCCTAGTTAAACAAGGGTCAGCTCTAGTTAAATGCCATGCTATATGGTTACTCCCGAGTTTAACATTTCATGAACCCATAAAATTAATTTCTAACCCCAAATAAAATAGGAATAGATGCTATTGAACTGCCTGGGTTTTAATACTAGTTCTAGGACTTTCTAGATCAATAACCTTAGATACCATACTCAAGTTCACTGAGATCCAGTTTCCTCACTGTGAAACTGAGCTGATCACAGCACTTCCTTCATAGGATTGTGTGAAAACTCAGAGTTAAAAAGTACAGTGTTTATAATAGTGAGTGGAAAAAACAAGAACCTAACAAATGTCAGCCTCGTAGTAAAAATAACTCATTAACTTCCTACCCCAATGGAATATATAAAAAACAATTACTACCTATCATCACCATAGCTTCAGGTACATAAAAAAAGCATTCTCACTAAAATGAAAAAAGACAATTTCACTCTGGACCAGAGAAAACTTTGTTACAGCCCAGTACAAGTCTGTGGCCAGTATGTGGGAATGTCCAGTAAGAGCCTGTAAACATTACTGGATCACAAGAAAATAAAATCATTGGAATCTAAAATTAATAGGGATACTTCAACGAGAAAATGGAATGTGAGATAAGCTGGAAACACGAATATAATCTGCATTTCCTGTAGACACGGGGAGTATGTCTAGTTTTCTTTCAAGGTATCCAAAATGCTCTTTCCTTCCCTGGAAGTCTTTCAGTGTTGTTTGAAACATTACTTCTCACAGACTCACAGAATTAAGAAAACAAACTTATGGTTACCAAAGGTGAAGGGAGGGGAAGAGGGACAGTTAGAGTCTGGTATTGACATGTATACACTGTTACAAAAAAAAAAAAATGGATAACCAACAAGGACCTATTGTATAGCACAGGGATTTCTGCTCAGTATTATGTAACAACCTAAATGGGAAAAGACATTGAAAAAGAATAGATGCATGTATAAGTATCACTGAATCACTTTGCTGTACACCTGAAAGAAACACAACAATGTTAATCAAATATACCCCATATAAAATTAAGTCAAAAAATTTTTAAATATTTTTAAAAAACTCACTACTTGTCTTAAAGTCACAGTAGTATTGATAATAATATATTTCAACCTTCTCCAAAACCATCAGAGTATTATCATTGCAAGTGATCACTGTCAGATTTTAAGCGCAATAGCTTAGGGATTTTTATCTTCCTATGGAAACAACTACAGGCACTGCCTTAACAAACAGTACTTAGGTTACTGTTTGTGAAACACACTGACTCATGGCAAACTGAAAACGAACAGGGTGTACTGTGTCTTAAAGAAAAGTATCTCTACATGTAATCATGCTGCAATTGTAGTAACTATCAAATGCTTCTTCTGGATGGTGCTATATGTCTACTGATGTTAAGAGATTATTACTGACTTGTACACTGCACCCAAATGCTGAATTCCTAAGGCTCAACTATTCTTAATACTCTGGTGGCTCAGATGGTAAATAATACTATATTCATTACCACACAATTCACTTACAGATGCTTTTGATTCCAGTTTTCCTTCATTTTCGTTTAAAAGCAGACCCGGCAGTAACTTTCTACAGTCAGCTCTCAAAGAGCGTGTAAAGATAAGCACTACAAAGTTTTTCACTGGGAAAAACTCTATAAATGCTGTGCCCCAACCATACTAACACTATCGTTTGGTCCTGACCCTTACGTTATTCTAATTTTTAATTTGAAATATAATAAATTATAATTGAGTCAAAATAATGTATTCCTCCTATTTCTTGAGAACCTTGAACAGCAAGCTTAGAATTAATATGTTTTCTGCAGTAATGAGCAAGGACAAATTCCAGTCAAATGAACTGAAATGCTTCATTTTTTTCAGAGGTAGAATAGTGTATAGAATAGAGTGTAATAGCTTGGCATGAGTCACGTTGATAGATGCTTGTGCATAACAAGGTCTTCAGCTTACTAGCTATGAGACTTCAAGTCAATACTTAAATCAGTGGTTCCCACAGAGGGGTCCCAGATCAAGGAGGTCATCATGGTCTGGGAACCTGTCAGATATTCAAATTATCAGGCCCTAATCCAGAACTGGCTTCCCGAGACTCAGTGGTACAGAATCTGCCTGCAATGCAAGAGATGCAGGTTCAATCCCTGGGTGGGGAAGATCCCCTGGAGGAGGGAATGGCAACCCACTCCAGTTTCTTGCCTGGGAAATCCCATGGACAGAGGAGCCTGGAGGCTTAGAGCTCATGGGGGTCTCAAAAGTATGACACAACTTAGTGACTAAACAACAACAACTCCAGATACTAAATCAGAAAGTCTGGAGGTGAGACTCAGCAATCTGTGTTCCATAAAGCCTTCCAGGAGATTCTGATCCACGTTCAAGTTTAAGAAACTCAGATGTAAACTGAGACTCCCTTCTCTCATTTGTAAGATGGGTTTCCTAAGACCAACCTTGCAAAACAAGGGAGGAAAACAAACCAGGGAAAATGACACGCTCATGCAGTGACCGTTTATCCTTTTAACATCATCTTTAAAAAAAAAATTTTTTTAAGTCAAGGGCCCAAATTAAGGGGAATACAAACATCAAAAAACTGAGGTGCTGCTGCCGCAGGCTGAGCCTGAAATGTGCTGACCTGCCAGCAGTGGGCCGGGTACCAAAATAGGCCTCTGGCTGCAGGGCAGGCCCTAAAGATTTGGCCACTGAAATCACAAGTGGGCAAAATGCCCCAGAAGTAATATTTTATCCTCATATAAACTAAGGCCATGTTGCGTTGATAGTGACAAATGATAGTATAAAGAGAATAAACACTGATCTTCTAGTTCTCAAAAGACACTGGATTCCTACCCCCTACTTCACTCTCCCCAGAGGAAAGGCACGGGGAATTCTCCTAATTGACGTCAGCTGCTGTAAGGGAAGGAATGCCATGACCTTAAACTTGGCCACTGGTTCATTCTCACATCCAGGAACAAAGCCAGAGGGTTCTCCTGGCAACTGCCTGACATGCTAAATGGCAGGCACAGCCACCGAGGGAATCCTTTGCTGCCCTAGGGACAAATCCCCCCCTGCAGGAAACAGACAGACCAGAGAGATTAGCAGTTTGCCCAGCTGATGCTGGCCGGTCCCCTCGGCCCAGAGAGCAGAAAATGAGTTCTAAGTCATTTTCTTTCAAAGACCCAAGCTCCTGGTCTGCATCTGCTTTATAAATGAGGGAAATGTTCTCTGCTAAGTCAAAGAGAAAAACAGGAAAATATGAGAACTTGAAGGCGAGATGTAATAAATTGGATTCCTGCGTAAATCATCGTACCATATTCAAGAAGTCTTTAATGGATACTGATTAGGTAAAAATTAATCAAACATTTTAAGATCAATGTGAACTATCATTTTTGAAAGGCCCCGTAGTCAAAATCAGATCCAATTCTCCTAGCCTGCCAAAATCATTGCTGGGACACCCAGATCAAGGATGAAAGGTTCTTGATCAACAACTCTCCCAAGAGCTCCTCCCCACTCGCTCTACTCATCTCATTCAGGATTCTAGCCACAGACTTGATTGTGTAACCCCCTTACTCCAAGACCCTCTCCACTTCCCAGTGCCTGAAGAACAGTAACCAGATGTTTGAGTGCTGCTCACAAGAGATTAATATCTGACCCTGACCATCCAATTTCAGCTTCACCCCCTACCCTTTCCCCTCACACCCTTCTGAGACCTTGTCTACCGACAGCAAACCTCCACGATCATGCCTTCCCACTTTACGAAAAATATCAGTGTCTTTAATATGCTGTTTGTTGTGTCTGCTCAGAACAAACATTTTAAGATCAATGTGAACTATCATTTTTGAAAGGCCCCGTAGTCAAAATCAGATCCAATTCTCCTAGCCTGCCAAAACTGCTTCAGTTTTCTTATATTCTGACCACTGGGAGAGCAGAAACCAGGCCTTAGTCACCTGTGTATAACACATACAACCTGTACCAGGTAAGTGTTTGGTAAATTGAATTCCCAAATGGGTTGTATCTTAGTTTGGCTACTATTACAAAATATGTTTGACTGGGTGGCTGAAACAACAAACACTGATTTCTCACAATTCTAGAGGCTAGACAGTCCAAGATCAAGGTGCTAGCATATTCAGTGCTTGGTAAGGGCTCTATTGCTGGTTTGCAGATGGCCACCTTTCTACTGCACCCCCACATAGGGGAAAGAGAGAAGGCTCTCATCTCATGCACGTCTCATCAGGGCACTAACACCATCATACGGGTCCACCCCCAGAACTCATCTAAGCACAATTACTTCCCAAAGATGCCACCTTCAAAAACATCACAAAGAGGATTAGGGCTTCAACATATGACTATTGTGGGGACACAAACATTCAGCTCATAACAAATTGCCACACAGATATTTAGCCACATTTTTTAATGATCCATTTGTATGTCTGCAAGGGAACACAGAAAACTTCAACTCAATTTAAAAAAAAAAGAAAGATTCAAAAAGAAGGAAAATACTTTCCTTCACAAAATTGCCTCCAATATAGAAACACATACTTCAAATTAAATCTCTGAAACAGCCATCATTCCAATCAAGCGAGTTTAGAGGAAAGAGCAAAATGTGACTCATACCTCCCTTGTTTTGATTGGGGACCCATAACTAATCCTCATCTCTACTCCCATGGCAATGGTTCCTGGCTTATCTAAATCTATGCTTCAGGAGGGTAAGGTACACAGAGCTTTATCTCCTTCCCCAGGGGACACATGGGAGGAGCCAGGTTGGGACTAGGCAGTTTCCTGGTCTTTCTCCAAAATCAAAAGTACAGAATTTTAAAGGAAGAAAATCCTAAATGAACATAAACTTTTTACCACTTTAAAAACAATTGAAGTGGAGGGAATATGGGAAGTTGGACAGCTTTGTAAATTTAAACATGAAAAAAATGCTAAAGGAATGAAATAGAGTCCAGATTTCAAATTAACAGGACACTAATATCTGGATTTTTCTTTAAGTGGGAGCAAACCATGCATGGATGTTAGCACAACTCTTCTTTAAACATCTAAGAGTGAAATGTTTTTTATTAATAAAAAGTAAGAGAAAAGAAGAGGGAAAGCTGGGGAGTGGATTTTGTGCATAATTATAAAATATTTGCCATTTGTTTAGTTTTGTGATGTTACGTACCTGCTCCAGTTCAAGTTGAATTCCAAAAAAGAAAGTTACTGGTCAGTTCCTACCCACACCACTCACCTTACATTTTAGGAATCTGACATGCGTGAGAGACTATTTCTAATACCACTTGAAAACCACCACATGGTCAGGCTTCAGGCCTTTCCTCCCTACATTAGAAGTCCTTGCTTCTCTGCTAAGTCCTTGATTCTTTCCCTTTAATCTTTTTTCACAGATTCTTATTTATAAACTCTAATATTTTCTTTTTTCTCCCTCTCCTCTTCTACTTCTTCCTCTGAATTGTTTCTTAAGGTCTCCATTTTACTTAAGTGTGGAACTCTGAACTATATAAAGAATTCACTACCCTGAAGATTTGGAAGGATAAACTATGCCTTTTACTGCATAACCCAGTGTCAGTAAAGTATAACTTTATTGATTCAGTTATTCAAATAATAAACATTCTAAAAATAAAAATTTAGCTGCATGTTCAGCTGTCCAGATGAAATAAAATCTCAGAATAAAATCATGTATCATAAAATGTTACAAATAAATTCTAAGAAGCATCTTGAAATACAAAGGCACAGTAATTTTCTCCAATCAGTATACCCTGATTTTACTTTGCAGTCCTGTGTTTCAGCTTGCAAGCTCATGGGTGGGAATGCAAAGCTATGAATTTAGCTTTCTGGTAAACTATATGCAAAAGAAGTTTTTTTTTCCCCCCCTTTTAATGGAAATATTAAAATAAATCACCCCTACTACTTTTATTCCATATCTTTATAGAAAAGGGGGAAAGATATCACTGCAATGGAATCTTCTACCTTAGAATCATACCTTCATCAAGAAATAAAACACTTCTCTAGTGAAAGGGTTTTTCCTGCTTGGGTTATATTTCACTAGTGATACATATTTTGTGATGTCTCCATAGCTACTTCTGTCACTATTTAAAAGACTTTGTATTTTTTCTCCCCCAGGGAAAGTTATACATCATCGAGTCCTGATTTCTAAAGTCTCTTCATATCTATGTTCTGAAATTTGCCAAAGTGACAGCTGCTATCTCTCTAGAAAGAATGACGCCCAACCTCTACTGAGCATGAGGGCAGTTAGTCAACAGACCCCAGAAAGGTTCAGGGATAAAACATCACGAACTTAACTTTTACAGAATGCTATGTGTTCTCTTAAGACAGAGCCTCATCAAATAGATGAGCTGAGTGCATCCAAGAAAATACATCCCCTTAAATGCTTATTTCACATGTTTTCTTTTAGTTATAATTACCACCTTCATTAACACCTACTGGCTCATAAGTGAGTCTAACATGAATTCTTCATTGAGGTCTAACATGAAGGTCTAACATGACCTTCATTGGAGGTCACACATTATCACGTGAAATGGAGAAAAAAATCATGATATTATAACATATACTATTTATCATATTATATCATAATAAAATATTAAGCCATTCATTCTTACAAAAACCAAATAATCCAAATGATACAGAGATCATTTAAAGCTACTATTTTGCCATCTATTTATTGGTGGAATATACAGTTTTTTAAGGTAGCTTCTTTGCTGATGGATTCCATGCTACTATTTAGATGTTAAAATTTTCTCATATTTTATTATCTAAGAAAGTAAAGCATATTCATATTTGTTTTGTTCTTGTATGTCCACAGTGTCTGTAAGTCAAAGATAATAAGGCATGACTGCATTTTAACACATGGAAAATGGGGATCATTGTCATGCACACAAGGTAAACACTGACTGCTACCTGGCCCCAAACACATTCATTATTTTTTTGAATTACAAATAAGAGAAATATTATGGCTAACCCAAAACAAAATGTATATGTCAATTTCTTTGGAATAGGAACATTCAGAGGTATTATGATCAAAGAAGGTAGTCTGATATTCAAGAGCGCTTATCTTGCTCCAAGCAGTCACCTTCAAAAATATATTTCAAGGCCAATAATATTAAAAATATATGAAGGTTTTGAAGAAAGAAGCAATCAGTTGTATATATATTTCAAAATTCCTTTTTATTTATAAAAGGATAAACTCCTATGTTTAAATTTTTCCCTTTGCCAGAGTGATAATAGTTAAGGAGAAAATACATGCTTTTGAGCTTCTCTAAAAACAAATACCTGAAAATTTAGCAAACTTCACAAAGTATAGCTGAAAAGTCTCCACTAACTGACCCTCTATACCATACTAAACTTTTTGACAAGATTTAATTATTATGGTCTAAGAGAAGTTCCACTTATGCAAAGTATGAATCTGCTCTTAAGGAGTGAAAGAACAAAAACCATTCAAAAAACAGACATATTTTCTAGGCACAGAATGCTATAGGAAGGAGAGAAATCTGGTCCTCTTCCTCAAGTTCAGTGGTTCTCAAACTTTAATGTGCATCAGGGGCACCTACATGACTTGATGAAACAGGTTGTTAGGTTTCACCCTAAAAATCTAGAGCAGTATGGTTCTGGGGTGGGGGCTGAGATGGTATGTTTAATAAGTTTCCAGGTGATGACGACAGTGATGCTAGTCTAAGACGAACTACTGCTCTAACTTAGCACGTAACCACTGTGGAAATATCCCTATGCTTTGTCTGATCTTTCCCAATGAATACCTTGGATTCCTCATGACAGTTAGTGTTCTACTAACAAAATATCACTTAGTTAAGGTTTTACTTCAGAACACCTCCATCACCTCTAAGCTGTACACTAGTCTATAGAGCATCACATCATATGGCTATTTAATACATGAAAATAAAAACATTTTACATATGTATAAAATCTTTAGTTCCTAATGTACAGATTTGGCGGTAAACGAGCAAGATGATGAAGGTCTTTGAAGACTCAGTGGTATCTAAGACTTTTGATTTGAAGTTATAAACTGCAAGTGTGGGTTCCAAGTGGACAGCCTTCATCCTCAGGCCTTACCTGTGACTGGAGCATCAATATCCAGCAAGTTTTTTTCCTGTCGAAGAATTGAAGCCCCCTCTGTTATTATTCTCAATGCGACAGTCTCTTCGAGCCTGCCCTCCTTCATGAGATGTGCCTTTAAGATATCCACACGAGGTTTCCCATCATTATCAAACACTTCTTTTGCCGTAAGCCGGTGACTTGGAGGAAATGGGACAGCTGAAAGAGAAGAAATAAAAGGATCATATTAATTGAAACTCAACAACAGAAGATGTAATAATAGCTACCAAATATCTATCCCTATCACTCACCACCTATTGGAGCATTTTTAAAGTTCATATCAAAATATGATCCAGGGCTATCAAGAACTAAAGACTGCCTTCCTCAATTCAAGATGTAATGTGACTGCTGAAAGGAAATGTGTAGTTCTTATTCATCCAGTACCTAGCTCATTCATCTAAAAGCTACTGATTGAGTGAATAACAAAAACAAGAGTTACTTGTTTGTTAGGCAAAACAGCAGAAGAAAAGCAAAAGAAAAGACTTACTATCCAAGCATCCATTCAATTTTGACTCAGGTAAAGATGTTTCTCCACTAAAAAGCAGGCTCCTCCACTGGGATAGAGGAATGAGAAACAGCCTGCCAGACCAGATTTCCAACCAGTGGGAGTCACATCCCTGAATAAACGGACTGACTCACTGTTTAAGGAGAGAGCAAGAATCTGAGACTGAAAATGCAGAAACACACCGAATACCAAACAGAAAACCAGGACTTGTATGTGCATGTATGAAAGGAAACTCTTGAACAGCAGGAGGACAGTACCACATGGAAAAGAGACACTGGCATTTAGGAACAGAGGTTGAACCCAGGTCTTCTGCATTGTAGGCAGATTCTTTACCATCTGAGCCTCCAGAGAAGCCCCCAGAAAGTGTTAGAGGCATAGTCCTCCAGGCTTCTCTGTCCATAGAATTCTCCAGGCAAGAATACTGGAGTGGGTTGCCATTCCCTTCTCCAGGCATCAAACCTGTGTCTTCCAGATTCTTTACCGTCTGAGCCACCAGAGAAGCCACATGATGTAATGTCAGATCCCACTTATTCTCAGATTTAGAGCCAAACATACTCTCTTCCAACCATGCACCTGCCTTTTTAACAGTGAGACAGTCTCTTGCAGCTACTGTCATTCTTCACATCTCTGAATACATTCATTCACTCATTTAGCCAGAGGATAGTCACTAAATTCCTACAATGTGCCAGGACATCCAAAGGTATGGATCAGAGATCGTATTATAAAGGTTAATAAATGGCAAATAAGTCCTTCAGTGGGGGAAACTCATTATTTCTTTATTTTACACAAGGATTCCTTTACAGGATAACTCAGACCTATCAGAAATATCTGGAAGAAGCACCAACACTGTTTCATATTAACTTTCACCTGCCATGTGCATTATGCCATATGCATAAGAACTCCATATGAAGCTCCTCTCTTAACGTATGGATTAAATGTAGGCCACTTACCTCTTAAGAGTGTTTCTCAAAGAAGCAAGATTTATAGTAGACCTATGCCAAGACATTGTGTGCAATCTAACAGCACAGATTTGTTATCCAGGAGAAATTACAACTACTTAAGAGAGAAGGAAAATCAGGAAATGAACATGTACTAATGGATGCAAGCTTGGTTTTCCTAACAATCCAAGCATATCTATTGAACTGTGCTACCAAGATGAAGTGGCAGCGGCATGTGTAGGGCTTTCATGGTCAGATGAATGCGGGTGCAAACCTTGGCACAGAGCCCTCACCAGCTACGCGACCCTGGAAAGCTAAATAACCTCCTTTGTCTTCAGTTAAGGCATACCGACTCAGCGGACATGAATTTGAGCAAACTCCGGGAGTTAGTGAAGGACAGGGAAGCCTGGTGTGCTGCAGTCCATGGGGTCACAAAAAGTTGGACACAACCTAGCAACTGAACAGCAACAACGACCTCACCTGTAAACTGGGGATTATATCTATCTGAGGACTTTTATAATAACTAAAGTAAATAGTAACAGTAGTAGCTAACATTTATAGAGTGTTTTATTTTATGCCAGGCATTGTTTGGTTAATAAAGTCAGACACAACAATAAAGCTGTAAGATGAGTAAGCCATAAGTACAAGTGTTTATATATAAACTTATTTGGTCCCAATAACATTACTCTGGGGGAGAAACTTGAGACAAAAATCTTAAACACCTTGCCCAAGATAATCACCTAGTGATTTATATGTAGACCCACTGAGCATAAACTCTGGCAGTCTGATGCCAGAATACTTGTGTTAACAGCTTCACCACACTGCTTCCCAGAACGTACTTAAGACAGTGCTTCATAATTAAAAAGTGATGAGTAAACCACTTTCTAGAATAGAAATTCCAATGAATCCTGAGAGATATTTCTAATACAGACTACTTTTATTTTCAAAAATTATTTGGAATAGCTTATAGTAGAACAGGTATATAATACAAAAGCAAAAGGTGAAATATAAGACAAAATGCACACAGAAAAGGAATCACAAGTCTAGTATACTATTTGGCTGTGCTGTGAACAATGTCTATATAGTTATGTGTGCTGTGCTTAGTCGCTCAGTTGTGTCCAACTCTTTGCAACCCCATGGACTGTAGCCCTCCAGGCTACTCTGTCCATGCGGATTCCCCAGGCAAGAATAGTGGAGTGGTTTGCCATGCCCTCCTCCAGGGGATCTTCTAGTTATAGTGCTGTAAAAACCAATATTTATAACCTTCTTAAATACACCCATTACTAAAATGTCTGTATTATTTTGGTAAGTGTGGTAAGTCCTGTTGGGTACAGAGTACAAACTATAATCCAAAGAGCAGAGGGCTTTCCCACTATATCTCTTAAGTTGTATGATTTTTTTCTCCAGTGTTTTGTTTTATACAGGTTTTGAATTTCTTTAATTTTTATTGTGTGTACTGAATACTGCATATTTACTATTCTAATTGCTTGCTCTAATTTACCACAAATAAAAGACCTGTTAATCACATACTGTAACATCAAAGTATAGTATAAAATAAAGAAAAACAAAGTTCAAGAATTAAATGAAGAGGAGAAAAAAGAAAAAAATGAAGTCATTAGACTTCTGGCACTTGGGGAGTATTTTGTTCATTTTCTTTGCCCTCCCTTCTTTTCTTGCCTAACAAAATGTGCAAACATTTCAGTGGCCACATTTCTTTACCTGGGTCTTTATATTAGGTTTGAAATTAGAAAACACCTTACCTGGTAGCTACTCAAAATTCCCCAGAGGTATCATAGGGGTAGAAATGAGGAAACTTCAAAAGGACACTTGGGGTAAGACCATGAGTTGACTTTTTTCCCCCTTAGAGAGTTTCTAAGGTATGAACTGGATGACTGTCAAGGTTTAAGTGACTCCGCAAAACTGTCAGGCAAGAAACACAGGAACATAGGAGGGAAGGAGGCTGATTTATTGTTAGGCACTGGGTCTCTGTCACACACACTGTGCTATGTGTTCAGCTGCTCGGTCGTGTCTGACTCTTTGCAGCCCTGTGGACTGTAGGCCCCCAGGTCCTCTGTTGATGGCATTCTCCAGGCAAGAATACTGGAGTGATTTGCCATTTCCTACTCCAGGGGTCTTCCCGACCCAGGGATCCAACCCATGTCTCTTGCGTCTCCTGCACTGCAGGCAGATTCTTCACCATTGGCACCACCACGCACTAGTGGCCTTATTAAAGGGGTCAAAGGTTAAAAAGAGCCGAAGCATTTAAGAAGGTGAGAGGCAAAAGGAGAGCACCCCAGGTAGGGTGTGACCTTCATGAATTAGACTTTCTCCAAGTCGCTAGGTTCTCTCAAGGCCAAGATCCCTGCAGTAACAGATGCTCCCACCTTTCACTGCATCTCTTACCTGCCAGTAACTGCTATTCCTAAGGTAACTGGCGAAGGTAAAGCCACCTGCATTGAGATACTGGAAATGGTTCCAAATACACAGCAGTGAGAAAAAAGAGGGAAAAGGCCAATCAAAGGTCTCTATTTCCAACCAAATGATACAGACACTGATAGGATGGGCTCCTTAACTAGTTAAACAGATGGCAATGCCTGCAGGGAACCAAGATGCGGTCAGCCAGAGAGAAGTTCTCTAGGACAAAACTAAGAGTGGGCTAATATTTGTGTATTTGTGCACCTTTTGGCTTCATAAAGAAAATATCAGCCATACAAAGGTCACATTTATTTGCTTTCTCTTCTTACCCAGCATCCTACAAACAGACCTGTGCCAAATACTGAACAAAAACTTTGTGGACTAAACAGTCCACTGTGTTTAGAAAACATTTCTTCCATTAACTCACTGTATTTTCTTTGGGATCCAAAATCACTGCAGACAGTGACTGCAGCCATGAAATTAAAAGACACTTGCTCCTTGGAAGGAAAGCTATGACAAACCTAGACAGCATATTAAAAAGCAGAGACATTACTTCGCTGACAAAGGTCTTTATAGTCAAAGCTACGGTGTTTCCAGTAGTCATGTATAGATGTGAGAGATGGACCATAAAGAAGGCTGAATGCCAAAGAATTGATGCTTTTGAAGGGTCGTGCTGAAGAAAATTCTTGAGAGTCCCATGGACAGCAAGGAGACCAAACCAGTGAATCCTAAAGGAAACCAACCTTGAATATTCATTGGAAGGACTGATGCTGAAGTTGAAGCTCCAATACTTTGGCCATCTGATGTGGAGAGCCTATTCATTGGAAAATACTCTGATGCTGGGAAAGACCAAGGGCTGGAGGAGAAGGGGATGACAGAGAATAAGATGGTTGGATGTCATCATTCAACCATGACTCAATGGACATGAGTTTGAGCAAGATCTGGGAGATGGTGAAGGACAGGGAAGCCTTTGCAGTCCATGGGGTTGCAAGGAATCAGACATGACTTAGAGACTGAACAACAACACTTGATACAACAAAATGGGATTACCCCTTCCCTCCTTTCCTTTGAGTATGACCACAAGCTGCTTTCACTGATAGATGAGCAGGCCAAGGTTGGAAGAATTAAGTTTGTGCATGCTAATAAAAATTCTGAAATAACTGTTGATGTTTGGGCTGACTCCAAAACAATTTTCTCAAAATTGCCTGTTAAGAATATGGTGTCACCAAAGACTTCTTAGAAGCATCCTAAAAATAACCAGAAACCTTCTCAGCTTTCCCTATTTCATAATTCCCATTAGGTGTCTTTTTTGTTATTGTTGTCAAATAAAAGCAACATGGCTAAAATATGGGACATGTAAGTCCTTGACTGATTCCTGCCACAAATTACGACATGCTGGACTAGGATTGTGTTCCCATGTCACCGACTGTGGAAATCTGTCAAAGACTCATTTCCAACGGATAGGACATGATATTGCCTCTTTCCTATTAGCTGGTCCCACCAGAGTGCTCATCTGTCTGATGGAGTATGTGTGTCCGTGTGTGCTCTAGGTTGTGCTCAACTCTTTGCAACCCCATGGACTGTAGCCTGCCAGGATCCTCTGTCAAAGGCAAGAACACGGGAGTGGGTTGCCACTTCCCAGCCCAGGTATCACACCTGCGTCTCCTGCATTGGCAGGCAGATTCTTTACCACTAGTGCCACCAGGGAAGCCTTGCTATCTGATAGGGAGGAAGGTGAAAAGTCTAGGAACCAAAGTCACATGCATCAATAATGGCATCTATATAACAATTATTGAAGGTCTTGTCGATTAGGCATTCACCAGTAGAGAAACTCATCACAAGTCCAAAAAGCCTGTAGCCAGAGTATTCCTAGCCCTGGGTTCTGGCTGACTATGTGGACCACACCTCAGAGTCACGGTCCCCTGAGAGTTGGGCTAGAGGTCAGTTTTATACAACTACGCAGTTGCCTCAGTAGCCACAGGTGATCCATATCACCCTGTGGTAGACCCAGGTACCTGACTTTCTGTTTCTCAACTCTGAGCCACTGTGACCACTGCTGAAGGAATTCCTACAATTTGACAAGAAATATTCATGAGTCACTGTCATGGTGACACCTCCCGTCACTGGAAGGAAAAGGAGGATACCTGCTGCCTGACCTCTTCCTGAACTAGTCTTACAAATGCTGACAAGAGAGAACCACAGGCATAAGAAAACACTGAACCAAGTGATTTTTCAAATCTTGGTTTGGCTTTAAAGTTTTTGTTTGTTTCCTCAAACAAAATGACGCCCAGAAATGTAAGGATATCCAAAAGAAACAAGAGCCTAAAGCAGACAGTTTGTTTCCCTTCTTCCCTATGATGGCTGTTAAAGTGTGCTCATAAAATTGTGGGGCTCTCTGGAGTAAAATTAGAAAACTCCCAATTTAGACCAACTGCTGAGCCCCCACAGTAAACATGAAGGACATGAAGCCCAACAGAGAGGAACAGTGAACTGTCCAAGGTCACAGGATTAGTCAGTGGCAAAACCAACACCACATTTAGGTCTCCTGGTCTATCTTCCAGCACTTTAGCTCCAGGTCTGTTCTGACCAGTATAGAATTGACTGGCCACATGATGGCCAAACGCTTGGAGAGCAGTCAGTTCAAACCAAGCAGTGCTATGAAGCTACAAGACACCCTGAATTTAGAACACTTGATACAAGGGGGAAAAGACTGTCAAATATCTCTTTCAACATTCCTATTCTGATTACATGTTTTAATAAGAAGATCTATTGGGCTACATAATAGGTCCCATTAAAATTATTTCAAACTCTTCCTCTTCTTAATTTCACTACTGCTGCTGCTGTTGCTGCTGCTGTTAAGTTGCTTCAGTCGTGTCCGACTCTGCGACCCCGTGAACAGCAGCCCACCAGGTTCCTCTGTCCCTGGGATTCTCCAGGCAAGAATGCTGGAGTGGGCTGCCATTTCCTCCTCCAGTTTCACTACTAGAATATTTAAATTGCATAAATGGTTTATATTCCATTATTATTGAACAGTGATGCAGCCTTCTGAACAAGTAAATGAGAACAGGGTGAGTGATGGAAAGTATATTCTTCACTGTTTCTCCTCTTTCCACTTCAGTTCCTGCAAAACTTCAAACGATCTCAAAAATGACTGCATGTTGGAATTGGTTTTAAAAATAAATGATGCCAGGCTCAGCCTCTAGAGCTTCTGATTTAACTTGTCTCGGGTAGGGTCAGGACAGTGGCAGGTTTTTAACAGAAGCCCAGGAATATTAATGTGCACTCCAGACCTATCTATATCCTAAGTAAAGACAAACAAAACGCCAGGCAGTTTAATTCCCCCACCTAAACATATGCTCCACGATGTCAATCAGCAGCAGCAGATACAATGTCTCTCTGCAAGTGTAGACCTCTATTTCACCTCTCTCTGTAATAAGAATGTGTCCAGGAGCAACTCTGTCCCATATTTCACATGGCTACTGTCTGCACAAGGCCTGTCTGAGACACTTACGTCAGCACATGCTAAGAGAACAGCTTAAGGAGATCACACGTCACACGTAACTTAAAACACACTCTCGCCTGGCCTCCACAGATGGGTACTCCATTTATTCCCTCCTGGACACTGGTATATGTCACAAACTATTATTCTAATCTAACCATATCAATCAAGCAATCGATTGGCCATTAAGTCTTTAAGCACCTACTATGCATGGTATTGGGCTCACAGGTGACACTAGTGGTAAAGAACCTACCTGCCAATGCAGGAGACACGGGTTCGATCCCTGGGTTGGGAAGATCCCCTGGAGGAGGAAATGGCAACCCACTCCAGTATTCTTACCTGGAAAACCCCATGGACAGAGGAGCCTGGCAGGCTACAGTCCACAGGGTCCCAAAGAATCAGACACAACTGAAGCAACCTAGCACGCGCAGGCACTGTATTCCACGCTATGCAGTGACAAGGGTCGGGGAGAAGTGAGCGAAGGAAAACAAACACAAACAGGGCCAGACTCTAAAGAGCTTGCTATGAAGTATAATCATTAGCTTTTGCTTCAGATAGATGGCCAAGTGTTAAACCACAAAACCTAAGAGCAAAATTTAAAGAAAATGAGAGATGATATAAGCAGTAAGGAAAAAAAAAGTCTTTATGTGCCTTAAATTTATGCTTGGGTTCCTAGAAACCTTATCTATAGTCATACATTTCTTTTCTCTAAAGTACTGAATAAATATCTAATTCTTTAGATGACTCTGTCTTGAAAGTAAGTAATAAAAAAACAGAATATGCTAATTGTAAGATACAGTATTCCAGCTGCAATATACAAAAGTAGCTCCATCATCAGTAATTTAATACATGGAGTCTGATCCTATTTCTGAACAGAGTGACTGAAGTGAAAGTCACTCAGTCATGTCTGACTCTTTGAGACCCCATGGACTATATAGTCCATGGAATTCTCCAGGCCGGAATACTGGAGCGGGTAGCCTTTCCCTTCTCCAAGGGATCTTCTCAACCCAGGGATCGAACCCAAGTCTCCTGCATTGCAGCCAGATTCTTCACCAGCTGAGCCAAAAGGGAAGCCCAAACAAAGTGATGGGGAAATACTAGTGATTTTTTACTAAATTTTCTTTGGGTTCTAACACTGAGCAATTAGGTTTGCTCTACATTCTTCTAGGTTTAAAAATATTCTATCAGTATGGGGATACATATTTATTATCCATGCACAAAATGTCTATATGCAAAGAACATGTTGTGTGGGAAAGAGAGCTTAAAAATTAACCACAGCTGGCCTTTAAGAAAAACTGTAGAAAGGTATTTACTAGGTTCCTACTTGTGCTACTCCTGTGGATATTCATCACTTGTTTGTTTGAAAGCCTATGGCTTTCATTATAGATATGGTGATGGTGGTTGTTTAGTCGCTAAATTGCGTCTGACTCTTTGAGACCCAGTGGACTGCAGTCCATCAGGCTCCTCCGTCTATATGGGATTTCCCAGGCAAGACTACTGGAGCTGGTTGCCATTTCTTTCTCCAGGGGATCTTTCAGATCCAGGGATCAAACTCGCTTCTCCTGTTTGGCAGGAAGATTCTTCACCAATGAGCCACCAGGGAAGCCCATTATAGGTATCAGCGGTTGTCAAATTGAAACATGCTTGCCCATCTCAAGTACGGTTGACTATTAATCTTGTAAAGAGAGACATGCAGCCCCACTTAAGCCAAAAAATTCTTCACTTAGGTTTATAAATAAAACTTCAATTTATTAACTTATTGTTGGTTTTTTTTTCCTTGTTTATCCTTAGCAGATACCTCTTCACCTATCCTCTCTGAATACTACCACACAGATCCTGAGCTTTAAAATGTATTCAGTGCACAGGTACTGATCATTTCACTAGCAAACTGAACACCTCACTTGGTTCTCTTGAATGTTTACATGCATATAACGTACAACACAATGGTATTTTATGTAACGTCCCCATAAATGTCAATAAAAGGGCACTCTGGTACTGGAGATATTTATTAAAACAAGCAATTTATTTCTCTGACTTACAAAACATATTATTATACACAGTACTTTGTGAACCTAAATCTGAAATGTACTAAATGCCAAATCTTCAATAAAGATCAGATATGAATTAATGCAAATAATTATTTTCCAACAACAAGGGATCAGTAATTAATGAAAATGTGCACCTTAATGATCAGAAGCTCTTTTAACTGTCTGAATTCCAAAATAATTTTCCTTTAAAAATACCCATTAATATATAGCCACTCCCTATCCTTTCCACATAGAGCTTTTCTTATTTTCTGGCCACTACACATTCTTGAATAGGAGGACTCAAAGACATGGTCCACAGCTCGCTCCACATGAGGTCCTGGGCTGTTCTGTCACAAAACTCCTTTGAAGTTGTGATATTTTGTTTAGCTCATTTAATTACTAGAAAAATTGCAAGTGGCTTACATAATAAATTATGCAATAATGATTCAACATGAAAGATTACTTAACAGTCTTATTTTAACTTTCAAAATATCTCAGCATTATGTTAAAACTAAAATGAAATATGATTTTTTAGTTAAAATTTAAAAGTTCTGTGTACAAGTTCTGTGATTAACCTGTGGGTAAAGCCAATAATAAATTATATTTATACATGTACAAGATAAAAACAAAATCATATTTAGTGGTACTGATACATGATATTGAATATTTAAACTCAGAATTTAAATTAAATATTAGATGCTTTAGATATTTAAATTAAATTATATATTTTTAAATGTCTTAATATATAATTGAAGATGCATTGTTTTAAAAGGGTCTACTCTATAGTGATCTTTTTTTGTTTGATTAATTTTGTTTGATCTTGATTTTAAATAAAGACAGCCATATCATTTACACCAGTAGGTACCCCAGCTATACTGAATTTCAGAACTAGATGAAATGGCTACAGCAATATTTTCACCAAAGGGTATTTATAGTAATCTCTGGACTAGTAAATTTACAGCAATGCATTAAATTCCATTCATTTGGATCCACTTACATAGAGGGCTTTTTACTTATTTTTTGCCTTGAACATTTTCTTTTTCTCTGGAGATATATGTCACAGGAGGAGATAAAAATCAAGAAACAAACAAGATACTTTAAGACAAGATGAATTTATCTCCCAACTGAGCATATCCCTATGAACACAATAATTATCCCTTAGGAATGAAAAGTATCCAGGGATTCTAAAACTTTATTTAACCCCAGACATACTTTATCATTCAGAAATTCTCAACTTCATGGCCTAAGACATGAAATATAAGGAAGGATTTAACTTGAACTGGAGTTGAATTATTTGATTAGAAATTTGTTAATAAATGTAAACTTTGGAAATCTGTGCATTTAAAATAGCAAACCTGAAAAACATAATGTGTGCCTCTTAATCTTCAATCCTAAACTTGTAAGTTAATATAAAAAAAAAATCAATCTATGTCCACACACAATTCTTTCAAGTTCATTACTCAGCTGTAGATGCGCACACATTTTCTATGCCCATGTGCCCACCCATGGTCCCCATCCCCGGTAGTTGTAAGTGTCTACAGACATCAGAATACTTTCTTTTTGTAATGAATAGACTCTCTCTTCTTTGAAAGATCTTGATGAAATGGCAAATCTATGGCCTAATGATATCAAATGATGTAAATCCTAAGTGGCAATTTAAATGTTACCATGTTACCACTTTTGCATAACTGTTTAAAAAATAATGAATTTGGCATGTAGCCTTCTATCTGTGTGCCACAGTGAAGCAAAGATTGAAATACTTTACACCTCAGAGTCACCCTCCAGAGAGCCAAGGGCAGAAGCTAAATTCCCAGGTTTGCCCTTAATTGCCCAGCTTTCTCGCTCTGCGCCCCTTACTCCCCATGGGCTCAGTCGTGAACCATCGGGCCCCCTGGGCCGCCCAGTGTTCTAGTAATGCTTACACCAGTTGCTTCACTCTGAGGACCAGACCAGCTCTCATCCACGTTCTCTGGTCTGCCTTTTCTAAGAACCACCCACTCACATGAATAATACAGAAGCATACAGGAGGTCCCAATGCTCTGTACCTCAAATATGTACTCCCCACATCATGATCTTCACACATCTATTTAAAACCTGGAATACTCTAGTGAATACCACCCACAATTGTACCCTCTCAAACTTAATTTTCATGTATTTCATTTATCCTTAAAATGTACTTGTCAGTTTTTATTTTAAATCAAAATTCATTTCTTAATCTATCCGATGGAGAATAGATTTCATAATAAAGCTGCAACAGACTGCATTCCCTTCCTCAACAAAGAAGTACTCTTAAGAAAGATTTTCCTCTCTTAAGCAGCACATATTTGGTGCATAAAGAAAATTCTCAAATAACTAAAGAAATAGATTGCTGGGATTATAAAGCAAATTGCAAAATTACAGGTAACACTAATTTCAACCTTTAATGAATCAATCATCACTATTCAAAAAAAAAATCAGAATAATTAAGTAGAAAGATAATGATCAAGGCCCACTGAAGGTGTAAGTCCAGTGCCCTGGCATTTGATAGATATTCAATCAATATGTTTTTGAATGAATGCAAAAATGACCTCTTTTTCCCTTATTCACTCAGAATTTGGATAAAATTTCTGTGGCACTAGAAGCACAGATAGTACCCAAGTTACAGCAGTTCAACATATGATTTTTAATTTTTCAACTTTACCACGACACCAAAGATATGCATTTGGTAGAAACTGTACTTCTAATTTTGAATTTTGATCTTTCCCCAGGTAGTGATACGCAGTATAATACTCTCTTTGACCCAGGCTCCCAATCAGCCAAGCATTAATGATACTCTAACAATCACTCTGTTTTTCTCTTTCAGTACAGTATTCAATAAATTATGTGAGATATTCAATGTTTTATTATAAAAATAGGCTTTATGTTAGATGATTTTGCCCAGTGTAGGCTAAAGTAAGTGTTCTGACCATGTTTAAGGTAGGCTAGACTAGGCTAGCGGAGAAGGCAATGGCACCCCACTCCAGTACTCTTGCCTGGAAAATCCCATGGATTGAGGAGCCTGGAAGGCTGCAGTCCATGGGGTCGCTGAGGGTCAGACACAACTGAGCGACTTCACTTTCACTTTTCACTTTCATGCATTGGAGAAGGAAATGGCAACCCACTCCAGTGTTCTTTCCTGGAGAATCCCAGGGACGGGGGAGCCTGGTGGGCTGCCGTCTATGGGGTCACACAGAGTCGGACACGACTGAAGTGATTTAGCAGTAGCAGACTAGGCTAGGAGAAGGAAATGGCAATCCAATCTAGCATTCTTGCCTGGAGAATCCTGTGGACAGAGGAGCCTGGTAGGCTGCTGTCCATAGGGTCACACAGAGTCAGACACGACTGAAGCAACTTAGCATGCATGCATGCATTGGAGAAGGAAATGGCAACCCACTGCAATATTCTTGCCTGGAGAATCCCAAAGACAGAGGAGCCTGGTGGGCTGCCATCTATGGGGTTGCACAAAGTCGGACACGACTGAAGTGACTTAGCAGCAGCAGCAGCAGCAGCAGACTAGG
>NW_011494835.1:5730043-5740387 GCF_000754665.1 Bison bison bison | reverse complement strand
TCTTGCCTGGAAAATCCCATGGATTGAGGAGCCTGGAAGGCTGCAGTCCATGGGGTCGCTGAGGGTCAGACACAACTGAGCGACTTCACTTTCACTTTTCACTTTCATGCATTGGAGAAGGAAATGGCAACCCACTCCAGTGTTCTTTCCTGGAGAATCCCAGGGACGGGGGAGCCTGGTGGGCTGCCGTCTATGGGGTCGCACAGAAGTCGGACACGACTGAAGTGACTTAGCAGCAGCAGCAGCAGCAGCAGACTAGGCTATGACATTTGGTAGATTAGATGTATGTACGAAATATTCAACTTACCGTATTTTTGACTTAGTATTGATTTATTGGATTTATTAAATAAATGATGGATTTATTCTATCATAAGTCGAAGAAGATCTGTAGTTTAAGAAGAAGAAATAGAAAAAAATGGCTTTGTTTAGACCTAAAAGTATGTACATAATTATAAGGAGGATTGCTGCTGCTGCTAAGTCACCTCAGTCGTGTCCGACTCTGTGTGACCCCATAGACGGCAGCCCACCAGGCTGCCCCGTCCCTGGGATTCTCCAGGAGAGAACACTTTATCAATGGCCAAAATAACTCAAACTGAAAACTTTATAAAATGTGTCTTTAAAAGTCATTACAAGATTTCTTGTCATTACAAGAAAATGACCAAGAATGTCAGATGGTGGGGTGAGAGTTAGAGGACAATTCCCAAGACGAAACACACAGACACCGTCAAAAGGGAGCAACAAAGAAAACTGGAAAGGAAAAGGGAAACAATCACTACAAAAAGTTTGAAGTACTCAATTTTTTGAAGTCATTTCACTTTGAAACTTCACTTTTTTGGCCACGGCACCCAGCTCACAGGATTCCCCAATGAGGGCCTGAACCCCTACTTTTCAGCAGTGGCAGTGAAAGTGCAGAGTCCTGACCACTGGCCTGCCAGGGAAGTCCCCAGGACTGAATGTTTTAATACCACACGTGAGGATCATATACCAAATCTGTTGCTATCTGTGATGGAAAATTGACCCAATAAAAATAAAGACAATATCATACTGGTATAATAGTCCTTTGGTGTTTTCAAGCTCATAAAGCACTATCCTCTGGAATTGCAGGAAGCCGTTCAAACATTTCCTTTAAAAAGAACATTTTCTAGTTTATAAGAATGCTATTAAGATTATATATATATATATATATATATATATATTTACTGAAGTATGTGTCAGTAAAAAAGACTGTTTTCATTGTTAAACTTGAGATATCTGAGACTTAATAGGCTAACACTTGCCCAGCATCTCTAAGTGTCAGAAGTAGTTCAGGACTTCTATTCCTCTCTTTTTAATATCTGTTTGACAAGCTATCACTACCAGTCAGAATGAATTCAAATCTTACTTGTAGACACAAATGAAAAATTTATAGTGAAATGCAGCTGTCAAGAATAGCTAAAAACTAGGTTATCTAACTATTCTAAGCACATATACAATGACAAACAGGGCAACACAATTCTCATGATATATGACTTTGGGTCATGGTTCCCTAAAACATCTCAAAAGCTTCAGTTTCATAAATTTTTCACTATCCAAGTTAAGGATACTCATTTGACCATGATGGTGAATCACTTAAGTAGCTCCGTTAGTGCTTTTCTTAAAGTCACATGTGCAGAATTCACAACTGGAAGACTTATTTAGAAGCATAGTATTTTTTATTTTATTACCACATCATTTAACATCATGGCTTGCCTTATATCCCTACTCAAGAAATAATCATGATTAAAAGTATAACAACTCACAGGTTAATACAAGCGTAAAATAAAGGATACAACCAGTGAAAAGTAATCATACACATACATACACATCAAATGGTACACCAGTGTATGTTACTCTAACAACTGAGTTGTGTGTGTATTTTTAAAATCCCATGAAACATGATAACACTCCACTTTTCATTGCTCTGGTTCCCATCATCTTCACCAACCACAGTGCAATTACACACTCAGAAGTTGAGTAATCAAAAGTTGAGCTAGGTTGAGAACACCATAACATCTGTGCCCATTACTCCATAGGAAGGGAATGGAGGCATTCTCAGAATACTAAATAGAAAAGGATGGTGCCGGGCATGACTAAGCACTAGTGCGCAGAGTTCTAAGTTTCACAACAGCTCTAGAGGATAGCAGGACACATCCATGGTATTTATAATGATGTACATTCCACACTTCATAAATATCTTATTCTACATTACCAGACAATAAACTATTATGAAGAGAAAAGGTGTAATACAATTTTGATACACTTGCATTAAACAGAATTTTAAATAATTTAAGTGTTTAAAAGAGATATATCTCAGTTCAGTTCAGTTCAGTTGCTCAGTCACGTTCGACTCTTTGCAACCCCATGGGCTGCAGTACACCAGGCTTCCGTATCCATCACCAACTCCCGGAGTCCACCCAAACTCATGTCCATCAGAGTCAGGGATGCCATCCAACAATCTCATCCTCTGTCGTTCCCTTCTCCTCTTGCCTTCAATCTTTCCCAGCATCAGGGTCTTTTCCATGTCTCAGTTACGCGATAATTTCACTTTCAGTATAATATCTCCTTCCTTAATCAAAGCACATGCGTGAAGGTTTACCCCTGTCACTAAGTCTTGCACAGCTTTGTGACCCCAGGGACTGTAGCCCACCAGGCTCCTCTGTACATGCACAGGATCTTCCAGGCGGTAATGCTGGAATGGGTTGCCATTTCCTTCTCCAGGGGATCTTCCTAACCCAGTGATCGAACCCCTGTCTCCTGTGTCTCTTGCACTGTATGCAGATTCTTTACCTACTGAGCCATCAGGGAAGTCCCATATGCAGGGATATATGTATTGTCAATTATTTTTAGGAATATAAAAGGTCCTCATTCCCCAAAATCTGCATTTAGTCATTCATAAGGAAAGTCAAAATAGTCTTTGATTTGCTAATACTCTATAGAATAGACATACTTTTAAAATGATATATAGAGTACACACAAGTACTGAATAAAGAAAGTGTCATAAAGATTTTATCCATTACATAAATGCAAACTGACTAACTAAAAGCAACTTTCCTTTATAAGCCTGAAGTCTGAGAAAATACAGAAATCTCTAACGTTGGTTTTCTAACTTTCTTCTTCAAAACTAACTGGTTAAAATCATGATTTTTGTACATTTACACAAAGAAATGATTTCTCCTTTTGAAATGGAGACTTTAACAGTGCTAAGTGGAGTAAAAGTTTAGGGGGAAGTTAAAGGAAAAGGAGAAAGAAAGAAAAGAACTAATTTTCCTCAACTCAGGATGAAAGTGAAATTTGAGTTCAGCTCACGAAACTGCCAGGTGAGACTGTATTTTTTAAAAACATTAAAATCCTAAATAGCATGTGAATTTTACTAGAGCAATTTCCCGTAGGTACTGGCAATGCTTACTCCCCACATAGCCCAGGGGGACCCAATTATTACTCTCACACCAAATGATAAACAAAACAAATGATAATCAGTCACCCAACCTCTTCTGAACTCCCTTACCTCTCCTCTCCTAATTACCCTAAGGGTTTCCATGCTCAAGAGACTAAAATGTGTTCTAGAAGCAAAGACAGAATCTTGGATCTGGTTCTCCACAAGAGGTTATTTCAGTTGCATTTTGCATATAGGATTGATTTTTTTTTTTTAAGCAAATAATGCTCCCACCCCAGATACAGCTATATAAATAACAAATTATTTGTGAATTAACACAGAATGTTGTGAATCAGCAGAAACTATCTACTGGCCACAAGGTCTACTAACACTTTTGTATTCAAGCAACAAAGCAAGAAAATTACAGGAATTTCATTGCAATTATTTATTTATATTTATTCATATAGCAAGGACACAAAGTTGATAAAAGTTGGTCAAGAACATGCCAAAATTATAATTTTGTAAAAATTAGTAAGCAAAGAGCAGGTATCTAAAGAAAGAGAAATATTAAAAATGTGATTACTGAAAGAGACCACAGAACACAAAAACACAAAACAAATATACACTGTAGATGTCTATGAAAATATTCAATTATTATAAGGAAGGAAAACCAAGCTGTATAAAGCATCAAATAAATTAAAGGGTTTATGAAACTTGAAATTTTATGCCAATGTTTAATGTTGCACACATTTCTGGAGAGAAAATCCAGTGTTTAATAGATTCTCAAAAGGATCCCTGACCAAAAGAGGCTAAGATCTCCTCCAACATAATAGCTTCCTCAACATTACTATGGTAACCATTCTAATCAAATTCCAATTACATTCTTACCTAGATTTTTAAGATAATGATCAGACTATTTGTTTAACTCACCAGTTATCTCCCCTTAATATATCATATCCTCAAACCCTATGATCTGGCCATATTTAATTATACAATATATATTCTAAGTATTCCATGTAATCTCATACCTTTCTTGAAGCCTTTCAGAGAGTGAGGCAAAGGAGCTAAAAGCACAAACTCAGACTTCCCTGGCAGTCCAGTGGTTAAGACCTTGTGTTTCCAATGCAGGGGACACAAGTTTGATTCCTAGTCGGGGAACTAAGATCTCACGTGCCACAAAGCACAGTCAAAAAATATAATAAAAGCACAAACTCAGAAGCCAAAGAGCTCAGTTTACACACAGTTCCAAACACTGTATGATCTTGGGTGAGTTATTTAGCTTCTTGAGGATTAAATAGACTAACATTTATAAAATGCTTGGAACATTATTGGCACAGCAAATATTTCCTAAGTATTCCTGATGCTTAACAAATGCCTTGCTCACCTTCTTAAGCATTCAACTTCCTAACCATTCCTATTCAAATGTCACAATTTTGAAAAGATGCACAGTACTATCTACCTAAATCTTCATATCCTTGAGAAATGAATACTTAATAAGATGTTGTTCAATTGCCAATCACAGGGTTTTCTTTTTTTTAACTTTGTGTTTGCTTTGTGTTTATTTTTGCCCTAAAAACAGAAAGCACTTGCAGCTTTTATTAATTTTCATACTTTTATAATCATAAAATACCTCACAAAATCATTAGAAGAGCTTTATGCTAAACTCAGTAAATGTGTACAAATCTGAAGTATGATCTTAAGTAGATGAATTTCACCCCCTAATTTTCTAGTAGAAAAAACTGAGGCTTAAAGAGAATAAGAGTAGTAGTGAGAATAACAGTTAAAATAATAATAAAATAATCACTAATGCATGGTACTTCCTGTATCCTAGACACCATTCTAAACACTTTATACTACATGTCATTAACTTCATAAAAATCCTATGATGTGGAGACTATTAATCTAGTTTTCATATGTAGGAACTCAAGGCACAAAGAAATTAAATGACTTTACCAAGTTCACAAAGTTAATAGACTGGAGACACCAGAGCTCACACCAAGACCCCTAACTCTAGAGCTGTGCTTTTAATCCTTGCTACAGTGCTTAGTAGATAAGACATGAGTCATCCAATAATCCAGAGCTTTCCAGATGGTGCTAGTGGAAAAGAGTTCACTTGCCAACAGAGGAGATGCAAGAGAAGCGGGTTCTACCACTGGGTCGGGAAGATCCCTAGAGTAGGAAATGGCAACCCATTCCAGTATTCTTGCCTGGAAAATTCCACAGACAGAGGAGCCTGGCAGGCAACAGCCTATGGGGTCACAATGAGTCAGATGTGACTATAATCCAAAGATAATTAAAGGCAAAGCCTGAAGTCACTGCTAGTTCTCTAGATTCCCCAAAACATGCTCTTTCATTTTGAGTTCATTATTCCCTATCCAGAAGGTATATGCAAAAAAAAAAAAAAAAAAAAAATCTGTCCAATGATATGCTGATAAACAATTCACATCTCATAACATAACTCTCTAAATCCCAATACCATTCATCCTGAGTGTGCAGTATTCTCCTTGAACATCTTAATATGTCTTTTGGTCTTCTTATCTATTTGTTCCCAACTTGAAAGGGACCAAAATACTGCAAGGAACAATTGTTTAAGTATTTAGATTGTGAAAGGTACAAGGTCTCAGCTGTAATTTGGTTCTTGATGGGTTGTTCAAGAGGCAAGAGGTGCCTCCAGTGTTTCCACATAGCACTGAACTTGGGTTCTATCCAAAAGTTTTCCATTAATGACTGTTGGCTGCCTCTCAGTCCAGCCTGTGATTTTGCTAAAGGTGTGCCTCCCCAACCTTTACTCCTTAAAGAGACTAGTTAGTATAGTTGGCGTTGACAATTTTCATTAATACGGAGTAGAATTCAAGCTCTAAATGCCATAAAGTGTAGTAGTGATGAGTTCTGAAGTTGCTAATTACCTATCTTCACATTCTGGCTTTAACGGTTATGCATCCTTAAGACATCCTCGTGAAACCAGTTTCCTTACCTATAACATGGAGATATTTATATAACTCAGGAGGCTGTTGAAAGGATTAAATGAGACCATACTTGAAAAAGCGCTTCGTACAACACTTAGTGTGAAGTATAAACTCAAATTTAAAAATTTTTTTTTAATTATGTGCTTCAGTGAATTCCCACAGAATTTCTTTACTTCATGTATCAGCATTAACCAAATGTCACCTGAAAACTCTAATGTACACTTGGCTTATTAATTTATAACTCAAAAAAAAAATAATAATGTGTTTCTATCATGCTGCTGCTGCTGCTACGTCGCTTCAGTCATGTCCGATTGTGTGACCCCATAGACGGCAGCCCACCAGGCTCCCCCGTCCCTGGGATTCTCCAGGCAAGAACACTGGAGTGGGTTGCCATTTCCTTCTCCAATGCATGGAAGTGAAAAGTGAAAGGGAAGTCGCTCAGTCGTGCCCGACTCTTTGCAACCCCATGGACTGCAGCCTACAGGCTCCTCCGCCCATGGGATTCTCCAGGCAAGAGCACTGGAGTGGGGTGCCACTGCCTTCTCCGGTTTCTATCATATTTGTGGTCTAATAGGAAGAAACTTATCTTGGCAAGTTTGGTCCCAAGAGGGTGTCTCATCAAGAACTGAAGTCATCATTGGGCATATATGAAATTCTTACTATGAGTTTAATGAGACTTTAGTGGAAGTTTCAGAGGAGCAATTCACATAAGAATCCCTTATGTGAAATGGGGTTCAAGAACTATTCGGCCTTTCAAGAACATCAGATTTTATGTAAACAGCATCATTTCCGAAAGACAGTTCTTGGATAATAGCTGTTTTGTAAAAGAAAGCATTTTTGGAGAAGAAAAAAACTCTGGAATATCTGCTTAACATGGTTAAAAGGGTTTATTCAGGACAGGTTTCCTTACAGATTTGGACACACTATTGTGTCTGGTAACTATCTAACAGGGAGATCAGTCATGCGTCAACTTTTAAGCATTTTCCTATAAAACTGTCTTCTTGATACATATGCTTTGTCAAAACCTACTATAACCAAATAACCAGTTTAACTATTTTGACAAAGTGAGTCAGTTCACACAAACATGAATATTCAATTATAGAGAATATCAGTAAAAACTGGCCAGAAATTTTAATCAAAATCATAAACATGTTAGCTTAAGCTTAGGATATACTGTATTTATCTAACAATTTCAAAAAAAAAGTGTAATATCTGCTTATTTCTGATGTCTACTTACTGATATATGCACCATACTGAACAGTATGACCATGCAATAGAAGTTAGTATCTTTTAGCTTACACTTGCACTTTTTACTTTCATGCATTGGAGAAGGAAATGGCAACCCACTCCAGTGTTCTTGCCTGGAGAATCCCACGGATGGGAGAGCCTGGTGGGCTGCCATCTATGGGGTCGCACAGAGTTGGATATGACTGAAGCGACTTAGCAGCAGCAGCAGCAGCAGCTTACAATGTACAGTGTTTACTTAACGGTAAGGATAACTGTCATATAATAATGATTTAAGTCCAGTATGAGTTGAAGATACTAAATGTTATAAGGTATCTTAAATCAAGAATATATAAACAAATTCCTACTACTTTCAGTTCAAAACCAATCTTTTTTATAATTTTATTCATTTATTTATTTTTGGCTGTGCTGGGTCTTTGTTGCTGCTTGGGCTGTCTCTAGCTACACTGTGTGAGAAATCTCTTGTTGCAGAGCACTAGCTGTAGAGCACAAGAGCTTCACCCAGCTCTAGAGCACAGACTCAAAAGCTGTGGTGCTCTGGCTTAGTTGCTCTGCAGCACGTGGGGTCTTCCAGGATCAGGGATCTAACCGGTATCTCCTGCACTGGCAGGCGGATTCTTTACCACTGAATCAGCCAGGATGCCCTAGCTGTCTTAATTTGACTGTTCTTAATGTGATAATTTGGAACAAAGAACTATTTATGATTTTCAACTTTCAAAAAGTATCAAATGTTAAAACAGTACATAATGCCACTCAGAAAAGATATTGATGTAACTGTACTTTCCAGGTGGCACTGGTGGTAAAGAACCCGTTTGCCAATGAAGGAGACAAAAGAAACTGTGGGTTCCATCCCTGGGTCAGGAAGATTCCCTGGAGGAGGGCATGGCAACCCATTCCAGTTCTCTTGCCTGGAGAATCCCATGGACAGAGGAGGCTGGTGGGCTACAATCCACGGGGTCGTAAAGAGTCGGACATGACTGAAGTGACTTAGCACACATGCTCACGCTTTAGAGAAGAGAGACTGATGTAACTAGGCAGCAAGATCATCTGAGAAAGCTCACTGAAATAACCAGGGATCAAGTGCAAAGAGACAAACTGTGCTCTGAAAGTTTCATTTTGATAAACCCTGACTACATAGAAATCCAATTCATTGGCACATGATTAAGTGCATGCCTATAATTAGCCAGAGCAAATTTCCTGCTAGATGTTTCCTTCATTTTTGTTCACATTAATATAATTCCTTAGCCAAAATGCAAGAGAAGAATTTTAGCAGAAGAACACAGATCAGATCAGATCAGATCAGTCACTCAGTCGTGTCCGACTCTTTGCCACCCCATGAATCGCAGAACACCAAGCCTCCCTGTCCCTCACCAACTCCCGGAGTTCACTCAGACTCACACCCATTGAGTCAGTGATGCCATCCAGCCATCTCATCCTCTGTCGTCCCCTTCTCCTCTTGCCCCCAATCCCTCCCAGCATCAGAGAAGAAAACAATCTATACCCTAATAGCAATAATAAGTGTTTCCATCCCTCTGGTGTAATAGTATAACTATGTACCCTTTTCCTCTCATGTCCTTTCATAAGCTTTTTTTCTTGGAAACACTCAAGAAAGTTTGCATTGAATAAATGTCATTTGGCCCAAAGAAAAACTTACATTTGTAATGTTTACAACAATATATTTATAATTTACAAAATAAATAATATGTACAAATACTGTATTTACATGTAATATGTGCCTTTAAGCCAAAAAGAGAAAATTATTTTGAAAATTTAAAAATAAATGTAAATTACTATGAAGTTAAAGGGAAAAAAATTTCAGCTATTCAGAGATAATAAGCAAAATATGAGACTAAATATAGACTTCTCTTTCTAAGGAATACTTGTATGTAACTGAACAATGGTATTACCAAAATACAAAATGCTTTAATTAATACACATTGTATTAATTTCTTTTGAATTCCTCATTTCTAATATTAGAAAAGGAGTCAAAAGTTTTCTATAGATATTTTCTCCTATATTTAATTACCTATTAACCATTCGTTACTTGTAAGCAAAATATAATTTCTTACTTTGTTACAGCACAAGCATTTTCATCCCTTTGGTAAAATAAGAAACAAAAGTAAAAGGGAAAGAAAGTTCATTTATGTGTTTCAGAAACAAGGACTTGTTCACCATGCTAACTCTAGTGTGCCTTTTAGCTAAATAAAACTAACCTCAGTTGTTTTCATTTAAGCATGTTTACTTAATTTAATATTGCTAACGCAATTCACTCCAGAAAAAATCCTCATAGTGCTGATATACTGGATTCACCCTCAGGTCAGTTCAGTTCAGTTCAGTCCCTCAGTCGTGTCCGACTCTTTGCGACCCCATGAATTGCAGCACGCTAGGCCTCCCTGTCCATCACCAACTCCCGGAGTTCACTCAGACTCACATCCATCGAGTCCGTGATGCCATCCAGCCATCTCATCCTCTGTTGTCCCCTTCTTCTCCTGTCCTAAATCCCCCTCAGCATCAGAGTTTTTCCAATGAGTCAACTCTTCACATGAGGTGGCCATAGTACTGGAGTTTCAGCTTCAGCATCAGTCCTTCCAAAGAAATCCCAGGGCTGATCTCCTTCAGAATGGAGTGGATGGATCTCCTTGAAGTCCAAGGGACTCTCAGGAGTCTTCTCCAACACCACAATTCAAAAGCATCAATTCTTCAGCGCTCAGCTTTCTTCACAGTCCAACTCTCACATCTATA
>NW_011494835.1:5725638-5729943 GCF_000754665.1 Bison bison bison | reverse complement strand
CATCTATACATGACCACTGGAAAACCCATAGCCTTGACTAGACGGATCTTTGTTGGCAAAGTAATGTCTCTGCTTTTCAATATGCTATCTAGGTTGGTAATAACTTTCCTTCCAAGGAGTAAGCCTCTTTTAATTTCATGGCTGCAGTTACCATCTGCAGTGATTTTGGAGCCCCCCAAAATAAAGTCTGACACTGTAAAAGCACTGCTAATCTATTTATTTACAAAAATAACATGATCAGTTTAAGATGTAAGTTTTCTAACCAAAGCTCAATAAGAGCAGCACCTAAATAGTGAAGTATGACGTATTCAGTAGATGACAGCCTATAGCATCACCAAATTTAGAGGCTCTTTTATTAAACAACTATCTGGCTTAATTAAAAGAGAAAATTCCCTATGTCTTGAACCTTTGTGCCAACAATGAATATATTGAAAAATCGAAGAATGGAGATGATCTTTGAGGTGAGTTTTTGGCTGACCTACATAGGAATGCAAAGGAAAGATATTCACCATCAATAAAATGCCTAACATTATATATGATTTCTCAATTGGGAACATTATTTAGCTATTGTACCATGTAAGGAAAAACTACAGTAATACAGTCCTCAAATACACTTCAATTTTATGAACTATTTTCCTCCCATCTGCAGAGTATATGGCACTGTCCAATATTAAGGAACAATTGGTGACAACAAATGAGAGAAATTATACTTTCTTGAATCCTGAATTTTCTTAACTGTTCCCAGTCACAATGCTGTATATTATATTTCACCAGCTGATCTCCAGCTGATCTCCAGATTGGAGGCCCTGCATTCCAAAAACCAGTGAGTCCTTCAGAACTTTCTAGAATTATTCACTTGCTACAAAGAGTCCTGTTTATTATAATAGCCTACCTCATAGAATTAAATAAAATCGCCACATACATCTATGATAAACTACATCACAAAACATTTTGAAAGTGAAACTACTGAAAAACTACTTCCCTGAAGTGTTATCCGAATATAAATAAGATACCTTCAACAATCAGTGAAAAGAAAATGTTCCAAAATTATATAAGTAAAGGATGCTATTTGGAGTACAAATCAATTAAATAGAGCTAGCTCTGAGAAATGCTGCTAAAATTTGCTGAAGAAATGAGCTACACTAGTGGGTAAATTGAGGCCAGACGTTCTACATGGATTTCATTTTCCCTGGCGCACTTTATTCTGCTGTCAGGAGCTTTGAATCCTTGGATTTGAGTCCTGGTTTCACCATAACCACATAATATGAGTTTTTATTGTCCCCATTTGACAGATTAAGAAAAAGAGGCTAAATACGTGGTCCAAGTTCATTCTAATATTAAGTGGCAGAGTTTGGATGCACACCCCGGTACATCTGGTAACGATTCTCTATCCTAGAGCATGCTAAACTACCTAATTTATAAAATAAAATCGGTCTTCCAAATAACTTTCAGAAACACAATACATTTTTAGACTATCAAATTTGATTTTGTCTATATGCTGAGTGAATGAAAGAGCAGGGCATAATGCTAACTGAGCCGCAAGGGTCTCTGGATTTGCAGACCGATTCTGGCAGGTCTCTGCCACTGAACGGCTACATAACTTCACTTTTCAATCGCTCAACTGCCTTGTTTGTTAAATGAGGGAACAATACCAGTAGGTTCCAGATCCCTTTACATTTTGAAAATACAAGCCACACAGGGGTTTCAAGTATTCACCTATAATGTAAAATCATAAATCCCAGGGGCATTCCCCAGGGCTACATTTTTAGAAGGAACACATTTAAAAACAGAAATCAGCATAAGGCGGGGCTGCTGCATTCCACTGCAGTGTGTGTATTGCACAAAAGGGTTCAGAGGAATCAGACACAGGACCGAAATCCTGTCCCAACCCAAAGAGGCAAAACCCTATGCTTTTTCTAATCCCGGCAGTGGGTCAGACAGAGGCCATGAGCGATGCCAAAAGGGTCTGTGTCTCCAGATAGGATTTGTTTGTTGAGGTGGGACAAGAACAGGCATCATTCTACTACTTCTCGTCTCTTTCTGGAGTCTGAAGATGAACTATGTGTCCTGAGGAAGAGCCCAGCAAGAAATAAACTCTTAATAAACACTAATGGAAGGAAAAGGGGAAAAAAGAGAAGGAGAAAGTGACAGGTGTTACAGAAAAGAGGAAAGAGGGGGAAAAGGGGAGGAGGAAAAGGAAAATTTATTAAATGGAGTTACGTAGAATGTACCCAAGTTTTCCTTCTCAGTGTTCATGGGAGAATGGAGCCTTCCACAAAAGAAAAAGATTTTACCCTCAGCATATCCTGAGTTGAATCAAAGTTGTTTGATCTTTGCCATCAAATATTATTCAGATAATGGAAGTACTCTAAGGAAAATCCCTTAAAAACTGCATTTTTTTTTTGAGTGACCTTTTTTTTGGAGATAAAATGTGGAAAACTGAAGCATACTCTCCTGCCTTCACTGCTGAATTGTTTTCCCCTCTACTTTAAAAAAAAAATTTGCTACACCCAAGTTTTCCCATAGACCTTCACTGTATGAGGTCAACTTTTGCTTTCACAAACACTAGGAAGATTAAATAATAATTACCCTAGTTTAAATTCCTTTCTAGAAACAATTCATTTAGAGAAAACAAAGGAAAAAAATCACACATACCAATGGAAAACGCAGTTCTTCCATCATCCAGATAAGGACACAAATAAGAATATTTCAGCAGTGGGGATAAACTACAAAACCAACTACTCCCTAGATGAAACAGAGAACTAATGAATTAAACAGATGTGGAAAAGTAATCGGTTTTGAGGGCTGAAATGAACAGAAACATACTTTTTAAAAAAGTCTCAGATGACGCATAAGCAATCAACACCAAATGAAGAATGTTCTCTACCACTACTTATCTTCCACAGTTTTTACTGGATATCCAGACACTCATTCATATCACAAATAAACATATGGTCCCTTTGAGAACCTCTGTTGAAGACCTGAGTTTCTTCATTCATTTCAAAAGCTTTTGTTCATGTCTATTACGTGTCAGACACTGAGCCAGGTGTTGCGAAATCAATTGTTAAATTCTTACTGTAGGGCACAAGAATAGGGGAGAGATGGAAGGGTGAGATTGGGGTTCTCAGATTCACTGCTAAAGCCTGATATGCTACGTTTTATCATCTGCTCATATTTTTCATATTTTGAAATATTTCATTACTGCATCTGGAAAGTATAACATTTAAACAATAATTTCAAAATCCATTAATAGTGTCGAGTCATGGAATATAAAGGAGAAAATAAATTGAGAAAAATGCCACAGTAAGATATATTTCTTTTTTTTTTCTTTTCTTAATCTTTATTTATCTATTTATTTATAATATTTATTTATTTTCTTGACTTGCTAGGTCTTAGTTGCGGATGCAGGTTCTTTGATCTTTGTTTCAGCATTTAGGATCTTTAGTTGCACCATGTGGGATCCATTGATAGTTCCCTGACCAGTGATCGAACCCAGGCCCCCTGCAGAGTCCTGGGGGACCTAGGAATGCAGAGTCCCAGGACCACTAGAGAAGTTCCCAAAATTCTTTTTTTTTTTTAATTTTATTTTATTTTTAAACTTTGCATAATTGTATTAGTTTTGCCAAATATCAAAATGAATCCATCACAGGTATACATGTGCTCCCCATCCTGAACCCTCCTCCCTCCTCCCTCCCCATACCATCCCTCTGGGTCGTCCCAGTGCACTAGCCCCAAGCAACCAGTATTGTGCATTGAACCTGGACTGGCATCTCGTTTCATACATGATATTTTACATGTTTCAATGCCATTCTCCCAAATCTTCCCACCCTCTCCCTCTCCCACAGAGTCACATCCTGGGCCATAAAGCTAGCCTTGGTAAATTCAAAAAAATAGAAATCATTCCAAGCATCTTTTCTGACCACAATGCAGTAAGATTAGATCTCAATTACAGGAGAAAAATGATTAAAAATTCCAACATATGGAGGCTGAACAACATGCTGCTGAATAACCAACAAATCAAAAAAGAAATCAAAAAAGAAATCAAAATTTGCATAGAAACGAATGAAAATGAAAACACAACAACCCAAAACCTGTGGGACACGGTAAAAGCAGTCCTAAGGGGAAAGTTCATAGCAATACAGGCACACCTCAAGAAACAAGAAAAAAGTCAAATAAATAACCTAACCCTACACCTAAAGCAACTAGAAAAGGAAGAAATGAAGAACCCCAGGGTCAGTAGAAGGAAAGAAATCTTAAAAATTAGGGCAGAAATAAATGCAAAAGAAACAAAAGAGACCATATTAA
>NW_011494835.1:5707633-5725457 GCF_000754665.1 Bison bison bison | reverse complement strand
CCAAAAATTTAGAGAAGAGCTAACACCTATCCTGCTCAAACTCTTCCAGAAAATTGCAGAGGAAGGTAAACTTCCAAATTCATTCTATGAGGCCACCATCACCCTAATACCAAAACCTGACAAAGATCCCACAAAAAAAGAAAACTACAGGCCAATATCACTGATGAACATAGAAGTAAGATATATTTCAAATGTATATGACCTAATGGCAAGTATTCATGTACACAGCCCAGCTTTAATATTTAGAAAGGCACAGAAATGCCTAAAACCATAATAAGATACTTAAAGAAAACCTAAAGGTAAAATTAGTGGTTAAAAAAATAAACAGGATACTGTTGACATTAATTCCTTAAAAAAAAAAAACTAATATTTTACCTCATTGATGATCATTAGTTATACCTGTGACATCTCCAACTCATATATTCTAATGAAATATTTTATATCCATATTTTTCTACTTATAGAAGAAACTATCCAGCAATGAATAATATATGCATGAAATTTTAATAAAATATTTCCATTCCTCAAAAAGTAGTCTGTAACAAAATGAACATTGCAGATAAGTAGAAATATAATTAAAAGTAAAGCTATAATATTTATTTTTAGCTTCTGAATAAGTCTTAAGAATAAAATTTAAAACTAACATGAAGGTAAAAACAGACAAGAGAATTTATCTCTTCTTAAAAAAATAATTCTAATAATAAAATCTCACCATTAAGTTAAACATATATTTCTCTTTCATCTAGTGAAATTTCAGTACCAGAGTTTATAAGGAAATGTCATTTATAAGTTACTTCAATGAGAAAGTAAATCATGTTATTCTGAATCATCCATGGCATAGAATAAAACTTTTATTCTTAGAAGGTTTATTTTCTTTAAACAAATTAGTATTAAAAGTTCTCAACGCCTAGAATAAAATGAATAACAATACACATTACAATCTTGGAAGAGGCCAGTTAACAAATTATATTTCATAAAACAATGCATAATGATTTTCTAAAAGTAATTTCTAAGCTGAAAAATGAAATGAGAGATTCAAACTCGAAATCAGAAGATTTACAAATTCCCTTCATTAGCAAGATACACAAATGCATAACTTTATAGTATTAAGGATGGAACTAACTTTACATAAAATGTGGCCAAATGATTGTTACTGAACATCCGTAATGATCATTTTCCATGAAGTTAAATACTTATAATCATGAGGTTTGATTAACATTCTCTGGTTTCTTGCATGCCATGTTATCATTATAATCAGAAAACTGAAAGAAATTTTCTCCCAATTAAATATAAAACAGATGAACATACTTAGGAAGAAAACATGTATTACTGCCACTTATATACTAAGATTGCAAATACATATGCATATTTTCATCATAAAGGAAATCAGCTCATTTAGTATCCTAATTTTTATAACAGCCTAATACAGTTGAATAATACTGTGTATATCCAATGCTTTGTTTTTCACAATTACTTGACAGCAAGTTTGGTTTTTATTTTCCTTTTTTTCTCTTTCTTTTGTTGCTAAAATAATAGTCCAACGAGAGAGGGAAAATTAACCTATCCCTTTTTTCACCAGAAACATTTACACTTCTATTTTAATCCCCTTTTTTATAATCAGTCTAAAATATAATCTTTAAGTAGACAATACTGACAGTAAATTTCATTTACCAGAATTACTAATTCTTTTTCAGCTGGAGATTAACAGCTTTGAATAAAAAGATCTAGCTTTTTTGATACTCAAGGAAAAATATACTTGTTTGCAATCGGCACTATGGAAGCAGTTTTTTTCCCTTACTACATGCAAATGAAATTAAACACTGGTAATTTTCCCTCTTCAGTTTCTCAATTCACATGAGAATGATGTCTGTAATCTAATGACCCCTTACGTATTATCTATCAATAACTCACATGTACACTCAGGCACTCAAAGGTTAAACTAGCCATTCATATTAAATAATGGCCTGTATGCTAGTCACTTCAATAAGCTTGATATACTTACTGTTTTACCTTAGGACTGCACTGCAAAATGTTAGCTAAACCCAAAGGACATCTTTGTCTTAAATTCCTCCTGTAGTTTTATTCAGATTGTCTTGCTTAAATTACACCATGAGAAAGTCCAAGTATTCTATTCCAAATCACTCCAAACAAGTCTTGTACCAGAAATTCCAGTGAAGAGGGGAATTTTATTATAAAAAATGATGTCAAGTAGAATTCAACCATTCTAAGCTAAAATCATCCATATTACAATTACAATCCATATTACAATAAGAGAAAAACCTTCCAAATCTTCCTACAAAATGACTTTCTTATATAGATTCACGGTTTCATATATATTTTTCATTAGTTGCTAAGTGGTAGAAAGCACTAATTCCAACTGTACATTGTAAAAAATGTGAAGTGCTATACTGGATTATCCAAAAGTCATTTTAAAAAATCACACTATAGTGTCTTTTATAAAGGACTCACATGGAATTATATGAAACACACAGCTTCCTCTGTAGTTGCTATGTATAACAGAACTAAATGTTAGTTCATAGAAACAGATTTAGTAAAACTTTTTACATCAGTGTGGATGATTTCTCATTTTATCAGGTCTGATATATTCCAGATCATACCACTTAAGAGTTCATTTCAAGGAAAAATCATATTTTGAGAATTAAAAGAGACTCTAGTCAGCATCCCTTCACAGGTATGCAAACAAAACAAAACGAAAAAACCCACAACAATTGCAAGCTGAAATTCTAAGTTCTATGCTTTTTTTTTTTTTTAAAAGCATGAATGTTTAAAAAGTTATTTAAAGCAGGCTACTTTTTGAAAAACCACATGCAAAAATCAAATCCAACATCCTCAACAGCCACATAGAGAGATGTAAGGCTGAAGTTGCTATTTAACACAGGGAGCTCAGCCTGGTGCTCTGTGATGACCAAAAGGGGTGGGATGGGATGAGGGGTTGGAGGCTCCAGAGGGAGGTGATGTACATATAATTATGGCTGATTTGCACTGTTGTACGGCAGAAACCAACACAACACTGTAAAGCAATTTTCCCCCAATTAAAAATACATTTAAAAAATAAATGAGTTTATAGAAAGGAAAAAAAAAGAAAAAAAAATGCAAGGCATACTCAGGATTCCCAAGTATCAACCTTTAGGGATGACTGCATTCCATAAGAATAGACACATTGTGGTGTACAGTAACATTTACAACTCCAAACATATTTATTGTATAAAAATAATATAGAACATTATCAGCTAGTAACTTTCAGCTAGAAAATGCTTTAAGGAACAAAACACACTTTTTTCTGAAAGCAAATGCATGTACTAGTCACTACCCAATAGCCAAGATGATATAAAGTTCACACAGGCTCTCTCTTAGATTGTGTTCTTAACACTATCAAAACACATTTAAAAATAGAAGAGATCCCACCAGGTGGAGGTATCCTATGAATCCTTAATTCCTTCTTGTTTTCTTTAGAGAAATTTTCTTAATTTCTTCTTTTCTTTCTTTACCCTACTGAATTTTTCTCATTCTCCCTCATAGACATAAAATAACCTATATTTAAATTAAGGAGCCCGTATTACATGGAAATTCTGAAAATACTTTAAAAAGTTTGGTAAACGTGTAGACTATTTGATAATCATTGTTCTGTTAATACATATGACATCAGAAGTCATTTGAAGTAACACTGGTCCTTAGAGCAAGCGCACTGTTACACAACCCTAGGAATTCTACTAGGCATTTTCATTAACAAAAACGAAAGGCACATCCAGTATTACTGGGCTCACCAGTTAGGAACAATGCTGGTACTTCAGCTATGCATTATCTGGCTACATTCTCATGACAGTTTTAATTCTCAGCGCAGATACCTGAAATACACCTCTACATTTAACAGAGGTCTAGGTTTAGAGGAGCATTTTCTGGATAACACCGGGCAAAAAAGGAAACATCCTTGGAATACTTTCTGTAAAAATGAACATGAGTTGAGAGAATAACACTGCAAATTATTAAAATTTCTGTGTTTTAAAAAATGCAAAATATTTAACATTTTTTACCGTGGTTTTCTCAGTTCAATATACTTTTCAGTCAGTGCGTTCATGCAATCATTTATGTGATTCCATGTCTGCTTGGTTCAATATATTAAGGATGAATTGTTAAGAATGAAAGAATCTTAACCTATTGAAATGTTCACTATTAAAACCTGTATTATTTATTCCGATACTTCATATTTAAAGGTAAAACCGTGTTTCTCACAATCATCTCTATCACCACCACCAGGTCCAGTAAAACAAAAAACAAATCTAGAACAAGCTATTAATAAATCAAGAACCAATCCTAGGGCTTATTCAGAAGCTTCTGTTCACCTGTTTTCTTTCTGTTCTCTTTTCTCCTTCTTTCTTTGCTTTCATTTTCTTCTTTTACTGTAGGAGAAAGAGCCACTTAACTTTTAAAAATATATATGAGAATCTGAGCAAACTCCAGGTGATAGAGGAGAGCGAAGGAGCCTGGTGTGCTCTAATGGGGTCACAAAGAGTTAGACACGACTTAGCAATTGAACAACAGCAACAATGAGAAAAACATTAAAATGTAAATTGCCAGAACTCATTTCTACCCTAAATCAGATATCCCAGCTTCTAAAACTTTCCACCCCAATCCCACCCCAAACACACATTAAAAGTACACTCAATAACAATGGTACACCATAACTGCTCTCATTAGTCATTGTTTTTCCAGTCCTTAAAAATAATATCACACAAAAGGTTAACTTCATTTTTCCTTCATTTCTGTGTGTTTGAATAAGTGTGTGCTGGGGAAAGGGCACACCTTATACTCTTTACATTGCCTGGCATCACATATGGAAATCTGATTATTTTTCCCAATTGTTATTTTAATCCCAAGGTCACTACTGATCTGTTGGCAGATATCCAGAAACGGATGATTCATTGCACTAATGAAAATGTAGTTCATAAAAATACCATTTATGTCAAAGATAGGCCAACGATAGGAGGACAGAATGTGGATCTACTCAATCAAATAATAAAACTGTGAATGAACATTATTAAAAAGGAATATGCTTAAGCCTATTTAAACATAGTCATTCTCACTCCAATATCTCTGGTGAAAGCTTTGTCCTACACTGAAACACAGATATTAAGCTGGATTAGTTGCACACAGAGAGTTAAAATTTAATTATCTATGCCAATCGTGCAGGTCATTGGTGCACATAATCCATAATGTATTTGTATGTGAAAGACAGACATTTGGGTATCTCTGACAGTCTATTAATACACATTATTTTCAATAAAATAATGAAGTCATTATGAAAAGTCTGTTTGCCTAGACTCCCAAATCTGTCAAACTGTTCACATTAGCTCCAGAATTCCCGCTATGCAATGGATGAACTAAGTAGCTCCTAGACTAATGGAAAGATTGGCTTAAATTTGACCTTGGCTCTCTCTTTATAATTAGCTGATTCATTCCCTAGGGGAAAGAGGTAATTAACTTAGTGGTTCAGAACTTCCTTAGGAAAGAAATTTAACCATCTCACTTAAAAGAGTTTTCTTTTTTTCTGCAGATCTAATGCAATCTCAGATTCAGATAGAAATGATAATTTATAAAATTCTTTCAAATATATTAGGTCCATGGCTCCACAGAATAGCCTATGACTTGGTTTAGGCCAGAGAGACAGCCTTAGGCACAGACTGGATAGATGATATTGGCGAAGTCAGAAAGCCACTTACTAGATAAAACAAAATTAGAATTCAAGTTTCCAGACTCTCCATTAAGTTTTCTTCCTCTGATACTACAATGCCATGTCTATAAGAACGTTATAAGAATATTTACAGTGCGGTGATGTTTCCAACTGAGATACTATATTAGCAAAGTGAATGTGGGCACAGATATAAAAGCATTCATTCCAGAAAATTCCATTAAAAATGAAACCTTTATTTTTGTCTTAAGACTCCTTCCACAAACCAAAACTCTTCGATGCTTTTAAATAATACATAAATGGTGGTGGTTTAGCTGCTAAGTTGTGTCCGACTCTTGCAATCTCATGGACTGTAGCCTGCCGGGCTTCTCTGTCCATGAGATTTTTAAGGCAAGAATACTGGAGTGGGTTGCCATTTCCTTCTCCAGGGGATCTTTTAGACCCAGAGATCGAACCAGGGTCTCTTACTCTGCAGGCAGAGTCTTTACCAACTGAGCTACCAGGGAATGTTATATTTATGTATATACATCATAATAAACATTCCCTGGGTCTGGAAGATCCCCTGGAGAAGAAAATGGCAAACCACCCCAGTATACCTGCCTGGACAATCCCATGGACAGAGGAGCCTGGTGGGCTACAGTCCATGAGACTGCAAGAGTCGGACACAATTTAGCAATTAAACAACCACCACTATTTATGTATTATTTAAAAGCTTTGAAGAGTTTTGGTTTATGGAAGGAGTTTGAAGACAAAAATAAAGGTTTCATTTTTAAGGGAATTTTCTGGAATGAACGCTTTTATATCTGTGCCCACATTCACTTTGCTAATATAGTATCTCAATTGGAAACATCACTGCACTGTGATGTTTATGTAACATATAAATTTATGTTATACATAAATATAACATTGCAATTTTAATATATTTATTTAACATTACTCTTACAGCAACACTACAGAAACTTTGACTCTAAAATAGTCTTTCATTCAATAGAAAAAAATGTTAAGTAAAATAAATATAAGCATCTTCTAAAATTAAAAATGCATATCTTTCTGAATTACTTAGAAAGGGAAAAATCTCCCATCTCTTTAAACACAGATCTATAAAGCTATTCCCATAGGAGAAAAAATGTTAAAGACAAAATATTAAAATAATGAACATTAGTAATAGCCCAAATCAAGCTAAAATTATGAACACACAAAAAATTAAAATGATTTCAAATAATATAAATGATATTAATATAAATGAAGCATAACAGTAATGGACTCTATGTTAGATAACCACATTAGCTCATTATCAAAATCAGGACACCTCTGGGAATGAAAAGGGGGGGGCTATTAATAATTACACTGAACAAGAGGTATAAATTGGGATTTCCTGGGAAATAAACAGGACATATGATCACTCTAATTTTATGTCTTCACCATCTGGATTTTTTCAAGGATTCCCAAGCATCTCAAGTTTTTTTTTTTTAGGTCAGATTTTTTTTTTTTCCTTCATTCCCTCCTACCCCTACTTCTCTCTTACAATCCAGGAAAATATTAGTCAAGCCACTTAACTCCTTCTTCTCTGCATGTCCTATTCTATTAACTAGGGCAAGAAAAGTGTAGTACTCTGAAAATCTCCTTTAAAAACTATTACTTCTACAGTCTCAGTTTTATGGCCTCTGTGTTTCCATGTCAAAATGTCATGGCCAGAGCCCTGAAGAGAAAGCTGCAGTCTGGTTTCTGCCTGAACTGATACACTACTCTGTGTCCGGCATCACCTGAAACTGGACTCTGAAAAACCTCCCACAGCTTATTTGAGGTATGTGTATATTAGAAACGTAAAGTCTTCCTAAATTCAACATTCAGAACAAAGGAAGAAATTTGGAAGGGAAGCGTAGAAGAACCAGTTATTATAAATAAGAGGTTTCACCACACAACGTATAGTTAAAGTTTCTGAAGATGTTTTCATTAACTCTTCACGCTTAGAGCTTTCAAATGGTTTTCCATTTTCTCTGGAGTAAGGCCAAACTCCTCACAAAGTTTTATATGATTTCCCCATTCCCTGCACACAATACCTCTTTGCACCTCTTCCTCTCCTACTCTCCCATTTCATTCACTCAGTACCAGTCAACCCAACTCTCCAAGCCTCCCAGACCTCCAGCCAAGCTACTGCCTCAGGGATTGAGAATATGCTCTGGTTGGAACACATTCCCCCTGTAAACATGTAGTCACTCCCTGATCTCCTTTGGTCTTCCTTAAATGGTCATTTCTGCGAGACCTTTCCTGACCACCCTATTTTAAATTGAATACCCCAGCACTCCCCATCTTCCTGTCTAACTTCATCTTTCCTCTATAAAATCACTATTTGATATATCATGTATCTTACTTTTCTGTTATGTTCCCACCAGAATGCAAGCTCCATAAAGACAAAGATGATATTGTGGAATATGCTCACTACTATAACTCCAGTGCCTAGAAAAGGGACTGTTGCTTTTAAAAAGGCTCAATACAAATTTGTTGAATAAATAAATTCTTAATAGTAGCTCTTGTGAGCTTAAACGGACTAAGCTCACAAAAATGCCTGGCAATCTGGCAAACTGGTTACAAATCCTTCTACAAGCCTAGGTTGTCTAAAGACGATTTTAAATTTACAAGTAAAATGTTGGCAATTTTGCAAATGTCCTTTTAGATGTCTCTGAAATACAAAATTCTTTAGATTTCAAAGAATTGATTTGTTCCAAACTGTTTTTTATCAGTAAAAGGCATAGCAAATAAGACTTTTATTATGTGTTTAAGTGTATTTTTAAAACAATATTAAACATATGCATTTTATATCAGTTAAGAGGAATTTAAAATAGAAAAATTAAGTATTCCTTTATGTATTTTATATACAAAATGCTCACAGGAAATTATACATAAAATACTAATAGGAAAACAAAGACTTTTGGTCTCTAAAACATCTGAGATGGATGTAGACTTAACAGTGAGTACTTTGTGTCAAATTACATAAAAATGCAAATTGCAACATCAGAAACATTGACAATCAAGTTTTCAGTTTTCTCCATCAAGAGGTACATTGTATGTGAGTGTGGGGAATAAGAAGAAATGGTAATGTACAAGTACAAACTATGTATCTGCTTTGAATACAAAACATTTACGGATATAAAGTGTGCTGTATACAATACTGTCATGATATTGATGTTGAAATACCTGAAACTGAAATTCTAACATTAAAATAACATTATTTTTTCTACATGCAAAAAAAACACACATATAGATATAGAAACTGAGCTCTGAAGGTTTTTAATGAAAGTGATGAACAGATTTTTGTGAACTTTCGGAGAATCCAGGCTCCTTGGAGTGACACAGGCACACATGGGCTCCTTCCTTTCTCCATTCTAATTGTTATCACATCCAGTACCTAAGCAAAATTTCCCAAAAGAAGCAACAAAATTAAAAACTTAAGAACTCCTGATATCCTGATATGAAAGGTAGGAAATAATCATGCATTTTAATTGCAAATGTTTCCTTGAGATAAATAGTGTACATTTGTAGCAGAAAGACCAAAGTCAGAGACTGCAGACTACTAATATTGGGAAAAGTTTTGCTAAATGAATATCTGTAAAGATCCTTTCAACAACTGTCAAAATCAAAACGACTCTAACTCAGTAAACCTGCCAGTTTAGAATATCACTAAAGTTCCAAATGCAGAGTCATGTTTCTTGCACTAGAGTTATTAGGAAATAGTAATTATAACCTAGATCTTTTTTTGTATTGAAATAAACATGCATATTTAGAGGAAGAAAAGATGTTAGCAAGATTTTTTTTCACACAAATTCTAAGACTCACATTCTACATTATAATTGTTAGAAATACTTTAAAGATCATTTAATACTTAGTACCTCTAGCAGATAGTACAGAGAAGGCAATGGCACCCTACTCCAGTACTCTTGCCTGGAGTATCCCATGGATGGAGGAGCCTAGTGGGCTACAGTTCATGGGGTCACTGGGAGTCAGGCACGACTGAGCGACTTCCCTTTCACTTTTCACTTTCATGCATTGGAGAAGGAAATGGCAACCCACTCCAGTGTTCTTGCCTGGAGAATCCCAGGGACGGGGGAGCCTGGTGGGCTGCTGTCTATGGGGTCGCACAGAGTCAGACACTACTGAAGCGACTTAGCAGCAGCAGCAGCAGCAGATAGTAAGCTACTCAAAAGTATCTCATGAATTACCTAAGTGAATGAATGAATGAATGAATAAATATTTACTTCTAACTTTTCTTCATGTTTTATTCTCAGTAGTGGTCCTTCAAAGATAATGAAGAAAATTCCTATCACCATCTAACAGGCCTTTTCAAAAGGATTCTCTATTCAGTTATTGAGCAAATAAGATAAAGTAGTATGGCAGATAAAACTTAATATGCTAAACAATTTTAAATAAATGGAAGCTCCTTTTCATGACTAAAAAACAAATATCTCATTCCAACAAACAAAAGCCCAGGACCAGACAGCTTTATTGATAAATTGTACAAAATACTGAAAGAATATTTAATAGCTATTCTTCTCAAAACTCTTGCACAACATTGAAGAAAAGAGAAATCTTTAAAACATATTTTATTAAGTCATTATTATCCTTATACCAAAACCAGACAAAGACACCACAAAAAAAGAGAAAATGACAGGTCAATGTCTTTGCTGAACATAATTCAGTGCAAAATCCTCAACAAAATATTAGCACACCAAATTCAACAATACACTAAAAAGATCATATACCACAATCAAGTGAGATTTAGTCTAGGGATATAAGAATGGTTCAACATCCAATAATCAATTAATGTAATCCATTCATTAAGACAAGAATACCCACCCTCATCACTTTTATGCAATATAAGACTGAAAGTCCTGCTGCTGCTGCTAAGTCACTTCAGTCATGTCCGACTCTGTGCAACCCCATAGACGGCAGCCCACCAGGCTCCCCGTCCCTGGGATTCTCCAGGCAAGAACACTGGAGTGGGTTGCCATTTCCTTCTCCAATGCATGAAAGTGAAAAGTCAAAGTGAAGTCGCTCAGCCATGTCCAACCCTCAGCAACCCCATGGACTGCAGCCTTCCAAGCTCCTCCGTCCACGGGATTTTCCAGGCAAGAGTACTGGAGTGGGGTGCCATTGCCTTCTCCATGAAAGTCCTAACCGCAGCAATTAAGCAAGAAAAAGAAATAAAAGACATCCAAATTAGAAAGGAAGAATTGAAACTATTTTATGTATTACACATATCTATTTATTATTTGCAGATGACATGATATTATATATAAAAATAAAAACAAACCCTAAAAAAGTGAAAGTGTTAGTCACTCAGTTGTGTCCCAGTCTTTGCAACCCCATGGACCGTAGCCTGCCAGGCTCTTCTGTCCATGGAATTCTCCAGGCAAGAATACTAGAGTGGGTAGCCATTCCCTTCTCCAGGGGATCTTCCCAAGGATTGAACCTGGGTCTCCTGTACTGTAGGCAGATTCTATACCATCTGAGTCACCAGGAAAGCCCCAAAAAGACTCAACCAAAAAATTCTTAGAACTAATAAATGAATTCAGTAAAGTCATAGATTATAAAATCAATATACAGAATCTGTTGTGTTTCTATATACTAATAAAAATTTTTCTGAAAAGAAAATTAAGAAAACAATCCTATTTAGAATTTAATCAAAAATAATGAAATACTAGGAATAAATTTAACCAAAGAGGTGAAATACCTCTACATTGAAAACTATAAAACACTGACGAGGGAAAGTGAAGAAAATGGAAAATGGGAAGATACTCTATGCTCATGGATTGGGAGAATTAATATTGCTAAAATGTCCTCATTAAATGAAGAAGTCTACAGATTCAATGCAATTCCTTTCAAAATGCCAAAGGTGCATTTCACAGAAATAGAACAAATTTAAAATTTGTATGGAACACCCCCCCAACACACACACACACATACACACACACAAAATATCTAAAACAATCTTAATAAGGAAGAACAAAGCTGAAGGTATCATGAGCCCTGATTTAAAACTATACTACAAAGCAAGAGTAATCAAAACAGTATGGTGCTGGCCCAAAGACAGATATATGAAACACATCAGTGGAACAGAATTGAGAACCCAGAAATAAATCCACACATATAAGGACAATTAACCTATAACAAAGGAGCAAAGAACATACAATTCAGAAAGCACAGACTCTTCAATAAACAGCACTAGGAAAACAAGATAGCTACATGCAAAAGAATGAGACTAGACCACTACCTTATATCATACACAATAATTAACTCAAAATGGATTGCAGACTTGAATGTAAGATCTGAAATCATAAAACCCCTAGAAGAAAACATCGGTGGTAACCTCACTGACATTGGTGTTAGCAATGTTTTTGTGAAAAGAAAAGCAAAAATAAACAAGTGGGAGTACAACCAACTAAAAAGCTTCTGCACAGCAAAGGAAACCACCATCAAAGTGAAAGGGCAACCAACTGAACACAAGATATTTGCAAAACACATAACCTATACGGGATTAATATCCAAAATATAAAAGCAATCATGTAACTCAACAACAACAATAAAAACCAACCTGATTTAAAAATGGACAGATGATCCAAATAGACATTGTTTTCCCCAAAGACATACAGATGGTCAACAGACATATTAGAAGATGTTCAATATAATTAATTTTCAGGGAAATACAATTTAAAACCATAGTGAGATATTGCCTCACACCTGTTAGAATGACTATTATCAAAAAGACAAGACATAAATATTGGAGAGGATGTGTATAAAGGGAAATGTTGGCAGGACTGTACATTGGTGTACACACTATGGAAAACAATATGGAGATCACTGAAAAAACTAATAATAGAATTCCATATGCCCCAGCTATTCTTCTTCTGGGTTTTCATCCAAAGAACAACAAAAAATATATATTAATTCAAAAAGATATATGCACTGCTATATTCACTAAAGCACTATTTAAAATAGCTAAGATATGGAAACAACCTCAGTAACCACGGTTAGATGAATGGATAAATAAGATGTGGTACATACACCCAATGAAATATTATTCAGCCATAAAAAAGAATGAAATCCTACCATTTGGGGCAACATGAAGGGATCTGGATGGTATTATGCTAAGTGAAGTAAGTCAGATAGAGAAAGATAAAAACCACATGATTTCATTGAAATGTGAAATCTATAAAGAAAAAAATATATAATAAAAACAAGCTCACAGATACAGCAAACAAATTAGTTGCTACCAGAGGGGAAGGGAGAAGGGTGTTAACTGTATGGTGACGGATGGCAACTAGACTTGTGAAATGACCATTGTGTAGTATCTACAGATGTTGAACTATAAGGTTATAAACCTGAAACATATATAAAGAAAACAAAGAATAAATATCTAAAATACTTGTGTTTCAAGAGAGCCAGAACACACACAGTTCTTTTTCATAATGTAAACTCTCTAGTCATCTAAATAGGAAATTCTCTTTGAAATCACCATGAGAGCACTCTTCCCAGATAGTACCTCCAGAGATCCTGCTACAGAACAATAAAATCTCAAAATGATTAAAAATTGTTGAAACACTAGTATTTGGAAAGTCTTACAGGAATTAAATCAGAATTCAAAATTATGAATGGACAGCATCAACAATGTCAGCAGAAACCTTTACAAAGTAAAATAATTTAATTTAAATAAAAGCGTTTCAGTCTTAGATACAGGAACTTAAAAATGTAACACTTAACATTAAAGACCCTTGATTAAAGACACTACACAACAAGGTGTTTTAAATTGTATCTCTTTAAATTGTTTGAATTTATGACTCCTTCTTGGTTCATGAGATATCAAAACAAAATTTCTCCATGCATATCTAAAAACAAGAATTCTTCATGCCAAAGGGCTCTCTTTCAAAAGACACTTTGTGAATTAGAAGTGCTTACTGAAATTCACAAAGGGCCAATTATTAAAGATTTAAACTTTAGAATCAGGACAGGGCCAAGCAACCCTAACAGAAGTGAAATCTATCCATAGTATAATAGTCTCATTTATTAATTGCCAGGAAACAATAGGCAATGGCAAATAAACTACTATGAAAGAGATCCATTTAATCAGAAATGACCTGGAAATGGATACAAACACTACAAAGAAAATTTTGCCCAAAAGTGCAGTTGGTGCTATCCCATAAGATACTGGTTTTGATTTTCCAATTAAGGTGTGAGTGACTCTCTGGGAAATTTTTTTTTTGATGGGACATCCAGAATGTAACTCCTACTACTCCACTTAATAGCACTGAAATAATAAGCCATCTTTATAATAATACTTTACTGGCGTGCAAATCGCTAAAGTATAAAACAGATTACATGCTAAATCCAATAAATAATTCTATCTCTCCAAATATATGCTGCAGAATGGTATAAAACAGAATTCTTTTTTTTTAGGGGCCAAACAAAAAATAATTCAAGAAAAACCTAAGAAATTAACAGAAAAGCAACACCTTATAATACCAAAAGGGTAATATAATTTTCAGGATCTGAAATAGCTCAACTGGAATTCCATCACCTCCACTAGCTTTGTTCGTAGCGATGCTTCCTAAGGCCCACTTGACTTCACATTCATCACACCATGGTGATTATCTAGTTCGTAAAGATCTCTTTTGTACAGTTCTTCCGTGTATTCTTGCCACCTCTTCTAATATCTTCTGCTATTAGGTCCCTACCATTTCTGTCCTTTATTGAGCCCATCTTTGCATGAAATGTTCCCTTGGTATCTCTAATTTTCTTGAAGAGATCTCTAGTCTTTCCCATTCTACTGTTTTCCTCTATTTATTTGCATTGATTGCTGAAGAAGGCTTTCTTATCTCTCCTTGCTATTCTTGGGAACTCTGCATTCAAATGGGTATATCTTTCCTTTTCTCCTTTGCTTTTTGCTTCCCTTCTTTTCACAGATATTAGTAAGGCCTCCTCAGGCTGAACTGAACTGAACTGAATATAATTTTCACAATTAAAATTTATTATTATACACACATTATTTAAACATAAACAAAAAGAATACATATGAGAGACAATGCCTTACAGCTTTGAACAGAATGGCCAATATCCAGTCCCAAAGAAGAATGCTTGAATTTCTACACTAGTTCTAGGAAGCCAACTATCTTTTTAAGGGTTTTGAGCTGAAGATTTCTCAGTGCTAAGAAACTGACTGTTCTTCAGGATTCAGTTAACAAGTATTATCATATATAGTGATAAGCATTCTAGCAAAACTGTGTGATTTTGTGATTTCCTCTTCTAACTGGCACTTTTCAAGAACTTTGTTTCCTATTTGGATCTGTTCATTCACTGCAAAAGTAAATCTTGACTTGAATAAACAACTAGGGAGTTTGGTCCTGTGCAGTCAGGTGAAGAAAGTGAATCTACAGGCAGCATTAATATAAACTGAGCCCTTAGGAGTTAGTCACAAGCTACTTAGTCTCTACCTTATCCCTGGGCCAAATGCTGAGTTAATTGCTCCCTTCAGTATTATATATTATTCCCAGTACTGTCCACAAAACAGGGGTAAAAAGGGCAGCAGGAAAAGGGAGAGGAAAAAAAGGAGAGAATTAAAAAATAAGTAAACAGTGCTTTTGGAGTGACAGTAGTTGTTTTTTTTCAGGTAAATAGGATAAGAAAGGAAATTAAGAAGAAAATAAATGGAGACCTGGGAAAGGATGGAAGAAAAAGTCCAAGGAATGGGAAAAAGAAAGATGTTCAAAAGTAGAGAGGGCTTATATTTGAAACCATTTATTGCTAGTCTTATATATATACACACATGTATACATATATATATGAATACACACATATGTATATATATGTATACACACATATACATACACATATATATTTTATCTCCATTAAACCTTTTCTCAGTCACAAAAAATCATCCAGCTCCCATAAAAATCATACTGAGTTTTTTATAAAAGACTTTATTCAAAGTACCTTGACAGGTCTTAAACTTTAAATTTTAACAATCTTTAGAAACTTCTTTTAAAGAAAAAAGAAAGAAAGAAACTTCTTATCATAAGTCAAAGAACAAATTTACTCTATCAGTCAGATTTTTCTTCTCCGGAAATGGATCTTGAATTCTACTTAACCCCCACTTTCAGGTCCTACTTTTAGGACCACTACCTGAATTATAGTTTTCACTGACTTTAAAATATTTTATCATTATTTTATGTATCTCCAAAAAAGTAAAAAAAAAATACTGCCAGTTAATTTAAAACTTCTATCAATTGTAAGACGCATATCAATTACAGAATGTGGAGGGAGAAAGTGTTTGTTTTATGATGGGTAAAATCTCTCAGCTGGCTGGCTGCCTCCAATCTCATGTCCCAACTTCCTGTCCCTCCTTCACTCTGCCATATGAATTATCTGTACATACTAGCACTGTCCAGATGAAAAGTCACTGTGTCTCCCTTCTGCCTGCATAAGTGAAATCTAAATTAGATATTAATAGCATGCAAATTTTTTCACAAATTGAACCCAATCAACTCTTTAGTCTTACTTCCTGTCACTCTCACAATATAACTCCATCCTAAAGTCACAATGAGGATCTCTACTTTCCATAAACAGCAGGTTCTTTTCAAGACTTTCTATGTATGATATGAATGCTCCCTTTCCACAAACTGACTCTCCTCTCCACCTTCCTCATCTAGGAAAATTCCACTCACATTTCTTAACCTGTCATTTACAAAGCATTTTCAAAACACAAAGTCATCCCAAAGCGCACACTACTGTGGGTAATTTTATAAGAATCAATTTCCAGATCTTCAATTCTCACATCTCCTCTTTCTTAAAATCATCTTCTTGAAAACACTCTGGTTCTTCTTTTCCAACAGCTCCCCACCTGCCACCCCTTTCTTTCACAATTATTCTTCTCCACTTTACAAATCTCACAAGAATACATTGCTCGGGGCTTAAAAACATCCAAATAACCAAGCAACTGGAAACAACTCAAGAGCCCTAGTCTGGAGAAAGAGTCCTGGAAGAATCAAGTAAGAAATGAGAAAGACAGACTCTTAGTTCACTGGCCACTAACTCCACGCCTTTATCTACTGCAGGGTAGAACTGTTTGCCTATCAATTCACCTAACTTAGAATTAGCAAGCAGAAATGAGATGCTTTCAGAAGGACATACAGTTTACTTAAATTGAAAAGGAAGTTGTCCTTTTTCTTACCAAAAATTAAGTCTGATTTGGCTTTTAGGTTGACAAATGAAGACTAGCTTTATTTATTAGATAATATGGTGAGCATTTTACAATTTGAACTAAATCCAGTATTAGAGGCTTTGACCAAAAAATATATACAGATATTGAAAGCCCATATAAATAACACACTGTAAGCAAGAAATTATATCCTTTACCCATGGATTATAATATTTACCATATCTTGCTTTAAATATCAATACTAGTTATATATCTATTTCACTCCATTGGGCCATGACTTACTGTAAAAACTTCAACTGTGTGTAGCTATCTCTTATTCTCTTAAATATCTCATTTATTCTAGGTGTTCAATCAATTTTTGATGGATTATTAGATCAAGCAGGGCTACAATTAAATCTCCTTGTTAAAAATTCCTCCTAAAACACAATAGTAATCACATTGTTGAATAAATAAAAAACCTCCCAACCAGAACTACTTATTCCTTCCTAGATTACCATTTCATATTACTTGTAATTCACTCTGCCTACTATGCTAAAAAAATTACTTCATAAGTCAGAGAAGGAGAAATATCATATGACATCCCTTATATGTGGAATATAAAAAGAAATGATACACATGAACTTACAAAACAGAAAGGGACTCAGAGACTTAGAGAACAAAATTATGGTTGCCAGGGGGAAGGGATGGTTAGGGAGTTTAGAAAGGTCATGTACACACTGCTATATTTAAAATGGATAACCAAAAAGGACCTATTGTACAGCACATTGGAAACAGTGGAAACAGTGTCCAACTTTATTTTTTGGGGCTCCAAAATCACTGTAGATGGTGACTGCAGCCATGAAATTAAAAGATGTTTACTCCTTGGAAGGAAAGTTATGACCAACCTAGATAGCATATTCAAAAGTAGAGACA
>NW_011494835.1:5702335-5707430 GCF_000754665.1 Bison bison bison | reverse complement strand
GACTCATTGGAAAAGACTCTGATGCTGGGAGGGACTGGGGGCAGGAGGAGAAGGGGACGACAGAGGATGAGATGGCTGGATGGCATCACTGACTCGATGGACGTGAGTCTCAGTGAACTCTGGGAGTTGGTGATGGACAGGGAGGCCTGGCGTGCTGCAATTCACGGGGTTGCAAAGAGTTGGTCACGACTGAGTGACTGAACTGAACTGAACTGTACAGCACATGGAACTCTGCTAAACATTATATGCCAGCCCAGATGGGAGGGGCTTTGGGGAGAATGCTGCTGCTGCTAAGTCACTTCAGTTGTGTCCGACTCTGTGTGGCCCCAGAGACGGCAGCCCACCAGGCTCCCCCTTCCCTGGGATTCTCCAGGCAAGAACACTGGAGTGGATACATGTATATATATATGGCTGAGTTCCTTCACTGTTCACCTGAAACTATCACAAGATTGTTAATCAACTATATCCCAAAAGAAAATAAAAAGTTCAAAAGGAAAAAATAAAATAATCTTTATACTTTGTTCATCATGAAAAAAATTACTTTAGTATATTTCATATTTTCTATAAGATCAAAAGCTTCCCAAGGTTAAGATCCCTATCAGACTGACCTCTGTCATCATCTCAGCACCTAAGGTCAACATTCTTCAACACTTTTGAGTGAGTTACTAATTTAAAATAAAGATATTGGCCTTTGCTCTTTGGAACTCTGATACCTAACTTAATCTTACTGCCATGTGCTTTGGCCCAGGATAGACAGGGTAATTCCTAAAAAGAAAAAAAGTGCTGTCAGTATATGAATATGATGCCACTGACTCACCACGAGCAGAGCAGGCATGCTGAGTTATTTTTTCCAGTAGTAATGATGAATTCTGCTGACTGAGCCATTTGGTTCCTCCTAGGACCAATGGCACACATTTTTTTATATATAGCCTGCCAGGATTTAAGCTATAATTTTTGCCACTGAGTGGGGAGGGGGCATTTTTTTTTCTTTTAAAACAATGCAGCTATTTCACTCAAAGTGACAATACTGAAAGCAAAATGAAATAACCAAGAGCATATGCAGTGGCCATAAATGTTTAATCTCTTGTTGGGAGACTTTCGACCTTCTGATCATCTCCAATTGCTTCATACATGAGTCAGTTCTGGTCTCACTTATCTTATGACTGACCACATGTAAACCAAATATTTATAAGCTGAATTTTACATGCTTTCCTTTCAACTGCTTTCTGGCCCTACTATAGATCAGCTACATAAAGAAAGAAATATCCACTGCTTTCCAATTTCTATGTAAATCCTCCTTTCTAACACTCTTGAGTTTAAATTAATTTCATGACCTTAAATAAAAAAATACTATTACTTTTGGTTCATTTATTCTGAAAATGTCAATTTTCAAAATTGATGTTACTCTATTCTTTCAACTGAAGTATAGTTGATTTGGGCTTTCCTGGTGGCTCAGATGGTAAAGTAATCTGCCTGTGATGCAGGAGACCTAGGCTCGATCCCTGGGTCAGGAAGATCCCCTGGAGAAGGATATGGCTATCCACTCCAGTATTCTTGCCCAGAGAATTCCATGGACAGAGGAGTCTGGTGTACAGTCTATAGGGTCACAAAAGAGTTGGATATGACTGAACAACTAACACACACACACACAGAGTTGATTTACAATGTTATTTTATTTTTTAATAGTATATAGTCTAGCATTTCAATGGAAGAAAAGAAATCCTCAGTAATATATAAAGAATACTATACACATTTACTAATGTGTACTAAAATACAGTGCAAGTCATTAAACTGAGCAGTGACATAAAATCAGGCTCTTCTCTTCATATTCATTTAAGGGATTTCAATGCAAACTGGTACTCCACTTCTAGGCAACACCATCAACAAGAAACATCAGAATGACATTAATCAATTTACTACTTACCAACTCATTATCTCTCAATTTCGTATTTATTCATTTATTTGTCATTGTCACACATCATGTTTCCCTCCCCCAAAACAAACTCAACATGAACTACAAAAATGAGGCCTGTTTTTTTTTAATATATGCTTACTTTCAAAGAAAAGGCCATGCTTAATAATTAAACTTAAAGACTCCATACCTAGAATAAAAATGAATCTTTAAAAACCTGGAAAGAATTTTAAAATATACAGACATAAACAATGGCTATTAGGAAATAATGAATGGAACAGTAAACAAGAAGGATTTTAAATTTTACATTAGAGTAGCCAACACAATGGCACCCCACTCCAGTACTCTTGCCTAGAAAATCCCATGGACGGAGGAGCCTGGTGGGCTGCAGTCCATGGGGTTGCTAAGAGTCGGACATGACTGAGCGACTTCACTTTCACTTTTCACTTTCATGCATTGGAGAAGGAAATGGCAACCCACTCCAGTGTTCTTGCCTGGAGAATCCCAAGGACAGGGAGCCTGATGGGCTGCTGTCTATGGGGTCACACAGAGTTGGACACGACTGAAGCGACTTAGCAGCAGTAGCAGCAGCAGCAGCCAACCATCCTGGCTTGCCTGGAATTGAGGAGGATATTTCCCTAATGCAAGTCTTTCTAAGATGCTAAAACCAGAAAAGTCTCCCTACTTGACACAGAAAACTGGGAATTTCAGTTTCTCTTATTATAGCAGTGAACTAAATCATAAACATTTTAGAGAGAAAATGCATGCTTTTATCATTTTAATTTTCTGTAATGTTTTAGAATAATACTTGTTTTGTTTGTAGATTTTACGGAAAATATAAATAAACAAGCGCTAAAAAGCTTTTGAAAATTCATTCTGTAAGTCAGTCTTAATGTTTACTTTTTTACTTTCTACTACCAAGTTAGCTGGAATTTATGTCTGAGTTTAAAGGTCAAGAAAAATAAATGAACTAAATTATTAGTTATTTAATTCAGATAAAAAGGTTGGGAAATCTTAATCTAGAAAATTCCAGGTTTTTTTTTTTTTTTAATTAAACACTTTGGGTTAAGTTCCCATTAATCAATTTTTACTTTTGTACCATGAAGTGGTACTAAACTGCTTGGCAAGTTATTAAAAGTAATAGAAAGCCTATCTACTTTAACATGTATGAAGGCAATTAATAGTTAAGGCAGCAAGAAATAGACACAAAGTGAAAAATGTACAAAGATAAATATTACAAGTATCTTTCATTTAGTCAGCTTTTTGCCTAAAAACCAAATTCTCCTCTGGTTTGTTTCTAATCATGAACTCACAGAGTCTAAGTATTATTCCAAAATTACGAAAGAAGCAAAGACTTAATCTGCTTAAAAGACATGAAGCTTTCAACGGAGTTATTTACAAATAATTACTGCAAGGAGGTTTTCTTTACCACAAACTTTTCAATCACACATATATTACTAGTGAATGAATCACAGGAATAGTTGACTTTTTAACATATAAATTATTAATGCATGAAAGATACTGTGTGAGTTGTAATCAAAATAATAAAACTTTTAAAAGTATATACCTGAATTTAAACTTATACATAATTTATTCAATTTAAAAAACTAAACCCTTTTACAAGTTATCTAACTCATTTGGTGTAGGGGGCTGAATTGCCTTAAAAGAAAATTTAAATTAAAATAGCTTTTTATCACATCTCATTTGGGGCTCAAAGAACAGTACTGAGGTTGACCATTCCCCATTATCAGTCAGCTTCAATCTACGTCACTTCAGAATTTTCAACGGGTTGCATAGGCATGCGTGTGTGCTCAGAAATGTCTGACTCTTTGCAACCCCATGGACTGTAGCCTGCCAAGCTCCTCTGCCCATGGAATTTTCCAGGCAAGAATACTGGTGCATGCTAAGTAACTTCAAGTTGTATCCAACTCTTTGTAAACCTATGGACTGTAGCACACAAGGCTCCTCTGTCCATAGGGTTCTCCAGGCAAGAATACTAGAATAGATTGTCATTTCCTTCTCCAGGGGATTGTCTCAACTCAGGGATCGAACATGAGTTTCTTATGTCTCCTGCATTGGCAAGTGGGTTCTTTATCACTAGCACTACTTGTGACTATTTGGGGTTGGCATGGACATGAATGTAAAATCAAGTGCACTGGAAGATGACTGTTAATTAAAACATTATCCCCTCATTAGACTATAAGCGTCATGAAGATAGGGGTTGCTTTTATTTCTCTGCCGAATTCCTGAAGCCTAAAAAGGGGCCTGGGCACATGGTGCATGCTCAGTAAATATGCTTAATTAACACAGTATATTATGGTCTTTGAAATCCTGCTTTTAGAACAATCAATTTATCCAACAACTAGTTGAAGTAATCAGATTTTTTTGGTAACGATTTCTCATAGTGAAAGTCACTCCGTCGTCTCCGACTCTTTGCAACCCCATGGACTATACAATTCATGGAATTCTCCAGGCCAGAATACTGTAGTGGGTAGCCTTTCCCTTCTCCAGGGGATCTTCCCAACCCAGGGATGGAACCCAGGTCTCCCACGTTGCAGGCGGATTCTTTACCAGCTGAGCCACAAGGGAAGCCCCATATAATTAACATTTACCCCCAAATAAGTAAGAAAGTATTAGTCGCTCAGTCATGTCTGATTCTTTGCAACTCCGTGAACTATAGCCAGCCAGACTCCTCTTTCAATGGAATTTTCCAGGCAAGAATACTAGAGTGGGTTGCCAGTCCCTTCTTCAGGGGATCTTCCCATCCCAGGGATGGAACCCAGGTCTCCTGCACTGCAACTGTTTTTTGACAATTAACTTGTCTAAAATTGGTTTAACTTTACATGTAGAAAGGTACCTCCCTGCCGATAGTTACTGAAGGTAATAGACTCAACTAAAATGAACATTAACTCTTTTAACATCAATGTACCCTTTGCACTCTGTAAGATCCAGTTTTCTAATAAAATTGGTAATTTTTCTATATTTAAATTTAAATCTATGTTCTACTTTGAAAGAACTACAAAAAGGACAATAAGTAAAAATTCACCATGGCTTGACTCTAAATACCACTATACAGCCACAGCTGAGGATTCACTGAAACAAGACAGAAAGAACATGGACTTGACCTAGGGTGGCTCAGCCTGCAGTGGCTTGAAGCAGGATTTCAGTTCTCCAGCCAGATAT
>NW_011494835.1:5698387-5702235 GCF_000754665.1 Bison bison bison | reverse complement strand
AGTGGCCAGTGACAAGGCCCCGGCCCATCAGCTTTGTAGAAATGAATCCCACAAAGAGACAGACAGAAGCAAAACAAGTGTTTATTAAGAGTACATGTGAACAGACCACATGGAAGGACTGAGGGAAAGAGTCTTGCCCTCACGGCAGTTTGAATCACTTACATAAGGCATTTCTTCTGGGTTTCCTCTGGCCAATCATTTTGCTTTGCTTGACTCTGAGTCCATATATGGCTTATCTCAGGGTCTCCCCTGTGTGCACACACACCTCTTATCCAAGATGGATTCTAGCAGAGAGGCCTATGAGTAGGTTGACATCACCTACTGTGGGGTGGCACACCTCCCTTTCTGACCCCCAGGAGCACATGTGTAGTGGGGAAGTTCCCCTTGACCTCGAGAATGAGAAATATGTGGTCTCCTAATCTCTTATCTGGGCCGGGCTCAGCTCCTCTCTGCTCTTGCTATTATCTGTGTCATATCACTGTCCACAGGGGACAGACTCCAGCTGCTCAGCCCCGGACCCATCTATCTCCTGCCTCAGACTCTACTGGGCACTGAAGAGGCAAAGGGGATAAGACAGACACCAGCCCTGCACCCACTGTCTGTATTGTAGAGTACCTGAATAACAAACAACCAAAGGAACAAATAATCACAAATGACAGCAAGAACAACGAAGGAAGTGGGATACAAAGAAGAGTAAAAGGGGAAATCGACTTTCAGTAGTATGGTCCGGGCAGGCTCTGCTGAGGAAATCACATGTCCGTCAAGATCTGAAGGATGAGAAAAACTCGGTCATGTGAAAAGCAGAAAGAAACACATTCTAGACACAGAAAACAGCAAGAGCAAAAGCCTGAGGTGGGAAAGAGCTGAGAACCAAAAGAAACCTTGGTGACGAGCAAAGTTTAAGGAGGTTGAGGTGGGGATACCATTTACGGCTAAACAAGTAAGCAGCAAAGAACAGATACTCAAGTGCGATAGGAAGTCATTAAAGGGTTTAGGCAGAGGACTACTCAGATCCAGCAGAAGGTGTCTCTCCTCCTCATGTGGAGTGTAAGAGTGGGGAGCAGGTATGGAAACTGATGGTGACCAAACCCTTGCCTTGATACATTTAAGTTTCACTAACTCTATAAGGCAAGGGAGTGTTTTTTTTTTTCCAACTGAACTATAGTTCCTTTACAATACTATGTTAGTTTCAGGTGTATGACATAGTCACTCAGTATTTTTACAGATAATACTCCATTAAAAGTTATTATAAGATAATGGTTCTATGTCCCTGTTTTTGAACACTATATCCTTGTTGCTTATCTATTCTATACACGTGCTAAGTCGCTTCAGTTATGTTTGACTTGGTGCGACCCTGTGGACTGTAGCCCGCCAGGCTCCTCTGTCCGTGGGATTCTCCAGGCAGGGATACTGGACTGGGTTGTCATTTCTTCCTCCAGGGGATCTTGCTGACCCAGGGGTCAAACCCACGTCTCTTTCATCTCCTGCACTGGCACGTGGGTTCTTTACCACAGGAGCCACCTGGGAAGCCCGTTTTATACAGGTAGTTTGTATCTCTCAATCCCACACTCCTCTCTTGGCCTCCACTTCTTCACGTTTCCCACTAGTAACCACTAGCTTGTTTTCTATAAGAAGGAAGCACTTTTTAAAGTTGTTTCTTTTCTCCTGAATTGCTGAACATTTCTTGTTTCAACTATCCTTAATATTTCTGCTATCAACACATTACTTCAAATAACCATAATCAATATGTCCCTAAAGAAAGCTCTGGACCCAGGATGTCCATTTTAAAAATCTTCACTCTTCTAGAAGTCAGAAAGAAAAACACCAATACAGTATACTAACGCATAAATATGGAATTTAGAAAGACGATAATGATGACCCTATATGCGAGACAGCAAAAGAGACACTGATGTATAGAACAGTCTTTTGGACTCTGTGGGAGATGGAGGGGGGATGATTTGGGAGAATGGCATTGAAACATGTATATTAACATATGTGAAACAGATCACCAGTCCAGGTTCGATGCATGAGACAGGGTGCTCAGGGCTGGTGCACTGGGATAACCCTGAGGGATGGGATGGGGAAGGAGGTGGGAGGGGGGTTCAGGATGGGGGACACACCCATGGTGGATTCATGTGAATGTATGGCAAAACAACTACAATACTGTAATTAGCCTCAAATTAATATAAATAATTTTTTTAAAAAAGAACTAAAAATCTTCACTCTTATGCTTACTGGTTGTGTAAAGACTCTAGTTACTGTAGTTATACTGTTCTCACCTGCAAAGTTGGGATAAGAATAGAACTTATTCCCTAGAGATATTATGATGATTATATCACATAATCTATGTGAAACTCTTAGAACAGTAGACTAATAAGAATTAAATAATCCGTACAAAGCACTTGGCAACTAGATCATTATAATCAGAATTCACAGTTGCTATTATTTTAGTTATAACTATTATTAAAAGCAGAAGTCTTCCTTCATTGGCTACCCTTTTTCTATTAGTTTGAAAATACAAGTCCTCCTGGAAACTTCAAGCCCAGCAGAAAATATCACAACTGCAACTGTGGCTTTCTAATTAAAAAAATCTAACATGGATATAATAACACTTTCCTGTGAGTGCATGAATATAGCATTATCATTGTGTCAGCTGAATCATCTGAATTAGATTTACCCAGCATTCTGGGGAGTGGAGGCTTTGGGCATTAATATGGAAATTCAATTATTAAGAAGTCAAGTGATATCCACACAAAATATCATGAAAAATATAATACAAGATAAGCTCACATGAGAGAAGGCAAACCAGTAATGAGCGTACCTAAAGATTAGGTTGACTACCATCAATACACATAAAAATTTTATCCATAGCATCATAACAGATTCTTAGCTTCTTAATACAGTCCTTCACAATAAGATGTATTAGGTATGTTAACAACCACAAGTTTGCTTTTGTTTGTGTAGTTTTTTTAATAGACCTCAATTTCTGGAAAGAGTGATCATTCTGCTTCTGCTCAACATGGTGTCCCCAGCGACCAGATAAAAGTGAGCTTTTTGGTGAGCAATGGTAGTAGATGCCCAGATCTCCCAGTCAAGGACTCCCTTCTAGACTCAATTTACTCTTCTCCACTGCCCACCTCAGCTGTTCCAAGAGCACTAGCTGTTGACTACTTACAACTGCACCACTCAAGGCCACACCACTTCTCTGGTTGAGGCAGGACTGCAAACGCCCATCCCCTTGCCTCCATATGGGACAACTCTGCAGGACCATCTAGCCCCACAGCTCATGATAGGCTCGGCTCACACCTCTATCGAAATTGCATCATGACTCAACTTCTCCTTATTTCACATCCTTACTCCCTTCACTCCTCCACAGGTGTAGATCCACCAGCAGACCTCCTGCACAAAAATTTCAAACTCTGTTCCCCAGCAACTTGCCATATGAACAATGCCCAACAAATACTGTATTATAAATGAATGAGTTTGCTACTAGAGCCATACATACCCTTCTTTCAAAAGAAGAACACATCTTTAAAGCATAAGCCAACAGTTAAATTGATGGGAAGATTTGGGAGAATGGCATTGAAACATGTGAAATGTCATGTATGAAACGAGATGCCAGTCCAGGTTCAATGCATGATGCTGGATGCTTGGGGCTGGTGCACTGGGACGACCCAGAGGGATGGTATGCGGAGGGAGGAGGGAGGAGGGTTCAGGATGGGGAACACATGTATAATTTTTTAAATTAAAATTGAAAAAAAAAAAAAAGAAATACAATTGAGAGCAGCAGTATTGCAAGTAAGAATATTAAATATATCTTGTAAAATAAGATAAAAAAAAAAAAAAAA
>NW_011494835.1:5694459-5698068 GCF_000754665.1 Bison bison bison | reverse complement strand
TGCTAAGACAAAGTTAATATCTTAAAGTTAAAAAAGCAGCTTACAAACACTTAGTATAACTATAATTTTATATATAAAATTATAAAAATTAAATATATAACAAAAAAAGTCTTAAAAACCAAAAATAATTGGGAGATTCGAATTGGTACATACACACTGAAAGTGAAGTCGCTCGGTTGTGTCTGACTCTTTGCGACCCCATGAACTGTAGCCTACCAGGACCCTCCTTCCATGGAATTTTCCAGGCAAGAGTATTGGAGTGGGTTGCCATTTCCTTCTCCAGGGGATCTTCCTGACCTAGGGATCGAACCCGGGTCTCCCGCATTGTAGGCAGATGCTTTATCGTCTGAGCCACCAGGAAAGTCCCCACATGCACACTACTTAACATAAAATAGATAACTAATAAAAAACCTACTCTATAGCACAACCAACTCTAGTCAGTGCTCTGAAAAGACCTATATGGGAATGGAGTCTAGAAAAGAGTGGATATATGTGTATGTAGGGCTGATTCTCTTTGCTATATGGAAGAAATTAACACAACACTGAAAATCACCTATATTCAAATAAAAAAATAATAAGCAAAATATACTAAATATGGAGGTCAGCGAATATTATTCAAGCTTACTTTCCTCCATATAAAATACTTAACTCTCCTGGGGCTATTTACACTTTTAAAGTGCATAGCTTAAAGATTTAGGATTCAGAAATTAGAGTTTTATCTACTTCAAAAATAAATATTTATCTCAGACTACAGGCTAGAATCTTATTTTGGTGGGAAGCCCTTCAATTTTAATGGATGTAAAAAGAGAACCTACTCTATTCACCAGAAACTAGAATTACGTTCTCAAATATATCCTATCATCTATCCCTCGAGTTTAGCCTTCTGAGACTTAATTCTCTCTCTGACCTAAGATGTTTCGAATGTCTTACACAATTATTACTTTACTGGCACTTTGATGACTCATAATTATTTTTAGGATTAAAACTCTAATGTAACCATCCTCCCGTTTGCTGGTACTCCCTAGTATAACTGAAACATACCCATCTATCATCAACAATTAAATTAACTTCCTCTATCTACAAATACTATTTTTTGAAGAAAGTTTACTAAAGGTCAGGAAACAGATTACGAGGAGTTATTGAATCTCATAAGCAGAACTTTAAACAAAAGTGTATTTCTGCCAATAACTGTGAAAGGTTACAGATGTAACTGAAGTTCTTCAGTACTCTGTTGCACCTAACTGTATTCAAATACAAGCATCTCACTCTTATTGGAAGCAAATAAATCATTTTCTTAAAAATTCACAGGCTCACCGAATTCTACTTTCCAACAAAATTTAAACATTTTGTTTACTATCATTCCTGAAAGCATTAAAGGACTTTGATGTCACTGTTGATTACTCTCTTTCTCTTTCTCAGTAATGTCAAAATCTCAATAGCCCAACTTAAAGCAAACATCCATGAAGGGGAAAAAAAAAATGAATTTAAAATTCTGTCTTTACAGAAAGAAGAAAAGCAATTCCAGAAGAATATAATTCTACCCAGATATAGGAGAGGATCTAGAGAAAGTTAGGATATTTCATTATCACGATTTGGAAACAAGAAGCAGCAATGGAGAAAAGCAAGTAGATAGTAATCATGAGGGTAATAGTTAAATACAAACTGATGAATAGAGAGGAAAATGATGATCATTTAGTGATTCATCTTTGCTTTCCCCATTTTTCTCCAATCATATATTAAGATAAATTGTTGGAATACACACTCACTACAAAAAGTTGACATTCCAACACAGGCTAAAACTAACTTGTCAAAATTATCACTCCTTTAGGGAATCAACTGGGGCTTTCCTGGTGGCTCAGCTGGTAAAGAATCTGCCTGCAATGCGGGAGACCTGGGTTCAATCCCTGGGTTGGGAAGATTGTCTGGAGAACAGAATGGCTACCTACTCCAGTATTCTGGCCTGGAGAATTCCATGGACTGTAGGTGGAGTTGCAAAGAGTCAGACACAGTGGAGCGAATTTCACTTCCCTTAGGGAATCAGTTACAATGGGGATTCTCTCTGCACAGCAAGCCACACGAACACTTCACTCTTCAAGCATCAGATCAGATCAGATCAGTCGCTCAGTCGTGTCCGACTCTTTGCGACCCCATGAATCGCAGCACGCCAGGACTCCCTGTCCGTCACCAACTCCCGGAGTTCACTCAGACTCAGGTCCGAGTCAGTGATGCCATACAGTTAAAATGTAGCTCCCCTGTGGTGGTAGGCTCTAGCAGATTTTCCTGTACACTGATCAGCTAGATCTTACGTAGCTGTAACCTAGGACAGTTTGACCAAAGAGGTTTAGGGTAACAGGAGGCTATAGCAACTCCTTCTTCAGGTAGCTCCTGGAACACAAGAACAACCGGTTTGAATGTCATGTTACTGTACAGTTCTACAAGTACTTGGGTTTAGAAATATAGTGGAGGAAAGCATTTTTAAGAATGAGAATAGAAGTAGGATCAAAGCAATAGTTAAAACTGGGAATGCTCTGAAAATCTTTCGGCCCTTTAAAGTTTACATACACAATAGAGTTCTCTTCCCTCCAGAGAATGTCACTACACAAAACCAAGGGGGAAGACATACTTCAGCAGCAGCTACTGGGAATTACCAAATTACATAAAATTAATGGGATGTGGTTCTTTGCAATGAATAAATTTATGATTAAATGGTAAGTGCCTTATGCTTTTTATTCCACCGGGTAATCAATTCAATCAGATCTATTAGAGAGGCCCATTACATATCTGATGGGCAGTTTTACTTTGCCCATCCTATTCAGGTGTCTGTCTATGTTGAAGGAAAAATAAGTAGCCTGGACTTTGAATTTAAATGTGGAAAGGTGGGAAGTCAGATATGCAAAATGATAAAAAATTAAAAAGGAAACAAGGATTTGGTTAAACCAAAGACACAACAGGATAAAGAGAAACATCAGAAATATTAAAATGTTTTGTGAATAAATCAAATACGTTCAATTTATTGTTTTATAAAAATGCAATATTGGTAATATTCAGAAAATTTTTTCTATAAGTTAAGAAACAAAAAACCTAAGGATAGAATTACTGTGGTCCAGCCTTAGAAGAACCCAAATCAACATGGATGGTTGTTCCAGGTCCAGGTGATCCACGCTGCAGAGGCAACAAACAGCAGGCTCCAAGGGAATGCAAATAAGCAAGGCTCTTCCTACAATGAGATGGGTGTGCTGAAGGAAAAGAAGTTACCTAAATTGTACTTCCTCTAATGAAGGATATCTTTACATTCCAAAGAAAAGTTTCTTCATCCAGAAACTGGCAGTATAATTTTTCTTAGCTACCTCATAGTTTTGGGTTTTTTTTAACTTTTTATTTTATATTGGAGTATAGTTGATTAATTTCATGGCTGCAGTCACCATCTGTAGTGATTTTTGAGCCCAGAAAAATAAAGTCTGACACTGTTTCCACTGTTTCTCCATCTATTTCCCATGAAGCAATGGGATTGGATGCCATGATCTTTGTTTTCTGAATGTTGAGCTTTAAGCCAACTTTTTCACTCTCCACTTTCACTTTCATCAAGAGGCTTTTGAGTTCCTCTTCACT
>NW_011494835.1:5646903-5694359 GCF_000754665.1 Bison bison bison | reverse complement strand
ATCTGCATATCTGAGGTTATTGATATTTCTCCCGGCAGTCTTGATTCCAGCTTGTGTTTCTTCCAGTCCTGCGTTTCTCATGATGTACTCTGCATATATGTTAAATAAGCAGGGTGACAGTATACAGCCTTGATGAACTCCACGCTTACTCCTTGGAAGGAAAGTTATGACCAACCTAGATAGCATATTCAAAAGCAGAGACATTACTTTGCCAACAAAGGTTCGTCTAGTCAAGGCTATGCTTTTTCCTGTGGTCATGTATGGATGTGAGATTGGACTGTGAAGAAGGCTGAGCACCGAAGAATTGATGCTTTTGAACTGTGGTGTTGGAGAAGACTCTTGAGAGTCCCTTGGCCTGCAAGGAGATCGAACCAGTCCATTCTGAAGGAGGTCAGCCCTGGGATTTCTTTGGAAGGAATGACGCTAAAGCTGAAACTCCAGTACTTTGGCCACCTCATGCGAAGAGTTGTCTCATTGGAAAAGACTCTGATGCTGGGAGGGATTGGGGCAGGAGGAGAAGGGGACGACAGAGGATGAGATGGCTGGATGGCACCGCTGACTCGATGGACGTGAGTCTCAGTGAACTCCGGGAGTTGGTGATGGACAGGGAGGCCTGGCGTGCTGCGATTCATGGGGTCGCAAAGAGTCGGACACGACTGAGCGACTGATCTGCTCTGATCTGATCTGATAGTTGATTAACAATGTTGTGACAGTTTCAGGTGTGCAGCAAAGCGATTCAGTTATACATATAAATGCATCTATTCTTTTCAAATTCTTTTCCCATTTAGGTTGTTACATAATATTGAGTAGAGTCCTTTCTGCTATATCATAGGTCCTTGTTGGTTATTCATTTTAAATATAGCAGTGTGCACATATCCATCCTAAACTCCCTAACTACCCCCTCTCTCCCCACCCTTCCCCTCAGGAACCCTAAGTTCATTCTCTAAGTCTGTGAATCTGTTTCCACTTTGTAAATAAGTTCATTTGCATCATTTTTTTTATATTGCACATATAAGGAATACCATATTTCTCTTTATCTGTCTGACTTACCTCACCCATTATAACAATCTTTAGATCCATCCATGTAGCTGCAAATGGCATTATTTCATTCTATTTAATGGCTGTGTAATATTCCATTGTGTATGTATATACCACATCCTCTTTATCTATTCCTCTGTCAATGGACATCTAGGTTGCTATCTCACAGTTTTCACAGGAAAGCCATAGAAGCTAACATTTGGAAAGGCTTTATAAAGGTAAGAACATCAAACAGATAAAAGGTAGCACTGATATCAGAGGCCGTATCCATGCTACCATCTACAGTACAAAGCAAATGCTCAACAAGTAACTGATAAATGAAAGAACGAAATTTTTAAAATAATTTCTAAAACCCAAGACCAAATCACCAAATGACCCCAATGGGTAACATTATATTTGACATTAGATTCTGGGATGTCCTAGTTCTCTACAGTTTATTGTCAATAAGAATTCAGTGTATACCATTTGCTGAGCCCTCTTCAAAGGACTTTAGAAATATTAACTTGACAACAGCTCCATGAGGTAGAATCTACTATTAGAATCTACTTTATCTATTAGCCTTTATTTACAGATAAAGAAAATGACCTGATTCAGAACACAGGGCTAAATAATTCATCAAAGACCACAGAGTCCATAAATGGAAGAAATCAAATCTCAGAAACTGGCTCTACCAACCATGCTTTTAAACTAAAATGAATTTATTAACACAGATCCTCAGTGGCAAATTGGTAAGCATTATCTGTACAAACATTACAGTATAGGAGCAAGATAGTAGTTTCAGATAAATTCAGTTCAGGATCATTGTTAACTGGGTTGTACAGTCAAAATTCCTTCCTATTCTGGAGCTGACTCAAAGGGGCATCATGTCAATTATATGCGTCTCCTTGTTTCACTCCTCTCTGCTTCAAAATATCTCCTTCCCCAATTCCCAGACGTATCTGTAATGGCATATATTAAATAGGTTTGTTTAGATGAGAAAATTCTTCAGTGTGAGGAATTCTTAAAGAATCATAGTAGAATCACCTAAATTACATGAACGTCTACAGATAGACTTTCGTTCACTAACAATTTATTTACTACTGACTGCAATTAGCATTATATTAGCCACTGAATGGGGATACACTAGCACTTAAAAGACAGAATCACGATTATTTTAAAAATTGAATTGTCACAAAACATACTTATGTGAGAGAGCCTGAAAACTACCATTTGTTCAAAAAAAAAAAACTATTGAAAACAGGTATGTTACTAGTTGAATTTAAAAAGCTGAACTTCTAAAGAGAAACAGAAATGGTGAAATTTGGCAGAGACAAGGGTCACAGAACAGAAGTGAAGTTTAACTACTCCATGTGCTTGAGACTGTTCAGTAAGAAAAATGTAAGTTTAGTTAAAAAAAAAAATAGTAAAGCTGAATTCTCCATCCATTTCTCACATCATGGATTGACATGACTTCTAGGCTATCTATATGTGGCATTATCAGAATTAAATTAAGAAATCTGTTCTTGGAAACATACATTACCATGTGTAAAATAGACAGCTAATGGGAATTCACTGTATGACTCAGGGAACTCAAAACGGGGGCGCTGTCAAAACCTAGAGGGGTGGGAGGTAGGAGGGAGGTTCTAGAGGGAGGGGACATGTGTATACCCATGGCTGATTCATGTTGATGTGTGGCAGAAACCAACACAACATTGTAAAGCAATTATCCTCCAATTAAAAATGAATTAATTAAAAAAAAAAGAAATCTGTTTCTGATCCCTTGAACAACTCCTTCTGCCATTGAATCAGTATTGCATATCCACTAAACAGAAGCAGCTCATGCAATGGAATATTATAGGGCTGAAGTGAGCAGAAAGGTTGATGGTGGTTCTAAATGAAGACTGGTTCAAAAGTTTGGAAAACACATAAAACAATCATTTCCTCTTATATCCCAGACTTTACAACCTACAGACTAGAAGAATCTTCTAATTTTTCCTTCTGCTCATTTTCCTAAAACTGCCCAAGTCCCACCACTGCCCGACTGCTTCAGGCACTCTCAACCCGATGCCCTTATACCATACACATGCACACCTGTGTGCACACACCTAAGCACACACATCTGCATAGACACAGCACATGCTCTTAGAAACTCTAGGCTGAGAAACAGCACAGTGAGTTACAGAAGACAGCTGTGGGAATAAAGTGCATGGTTAATAATTCTTGGCCAGGAGCTGGACATCTTGAATCAAATCCCAGTTCCTCCCTTCATGCCTGTGTGGTCTTGGGTGGTTATTTCATCTTTTTGACCCTCGCTTTTCTCATGAACTGAATCTTGGATGAATAAATAACTGATTCACTTTCCACTCAAAACCCTTAATTCTTGAAAGAAAAAAAAAAAATTTAAAGGAAGACAACAATTTTGATTTGCAGGATAAGGCTTCCATTCTTTTGTATAGGATCAAAAATGTTCTGTCTCGTGATGGTTAGATCACAATCTCTTACTGAGAAATATGTTTGCTTCCCAATGCCTACAGCAAGATTACAGCACTTTCCAAATAATGGTAACATTTCAAACATTAGAGGAATACATAGTGACTCTGCCTTTAAACTATCTGATTTTTAGTTCCAAAGTGTTACTTTAAAACATGGTTCAGGATGGGGAACACATGTATACCTGTGGTGGATTCATTTTGATATTTGGCAAAACTAATACAATTATGTAAAGTTTAAAAATAAAATAAAAATAAATAAATGCTTTTTAAAAATCAAAAAAAAAAAAAAAAAAAACATGCTTCCTGTACACAAGCTTATTTCTTAAAATACCTTTTGGAGAAAAGTCACACCAGGCTAAACTTCCAACAATATGCATTTCTTTATTCTCCACCAGACAAAGTCTACTCTACACCACACGAAACTAAGTTAGAGTCTATATACATCTACAGGATCTCCTATTTTTCTTGCTTAATCATTTTTGAAATGTTAATGAGTGAAACAGGGAGGCTATATAATTAACCTTCCATCTGCAAGTTGAACAATCCAGAAACAGCATATAGAAGAATCAGGTGTCACTGAGAGCACATAACCTGTGGACTTTCATCAAGTCCATGGAGTAAGAGGAAGTAAGAAGTCACTTTCTCCCCACAGTGTTAATGAGCACAAGCAAAGTGCACACTGTCCCTAGGCAAACAGAGGAGACCCAACAGCACAGCTACAGGGACACACCAAGGTCACACAGGAAAACAAGAGAGTTATTTTATGTGACACATATTCTCTATATTTTAAGAGTTTACAATTATATTTCAGTAGCTGTTCCTTGAACAGCTTGTGTGTGGTGTACCACACACAATCCAGTTAAGTATGGAATTGGTCACTATAGACTTTCAAGTCAAACTGACACCAAGTCAAAACTGTCTACTCTGTACCTTATACCTGTTGGTAAAATGTTTAGACATGCCTAATACATCTCTCTGTAAGAAAGAGCTTTAAAGGAAACTATTTGAAATCATGTCCAAGCTAGGTCATCGTTTTACACAGGACACTGACAAAAGAAAAAAGGGAGAGAAACTGACTCTACCTATGGCTTCCCTGGTGGCTCAGATGGTCAAGAATGTGCCTGCAATGCAAGACACCCAGCTTCAATCCTTGGGTTAGGAAGATCCCCTGGAAAAGGGAATGGCTACCCATTCCAGTATCCTCGTCTAGAAAACTCCACAGACAGAGGAGCCTGGTGGGCCACAGTCCATGGGATTGCAAAGAGTTGGACATGATTGAGCAACTAGCACATGAAATTGGACAATCACAACTTATCAGCCTGCATATATTTCAAAGAAATATAGTAAAAATGAGGTTGGGAATCCTGTCTCTATACTTGTTTGAATGGATTTTTAAAAAATGGATTCCCATCAAGGCTTTTAAAGAGTCTATCTCTTTAAGAGATGCGATTCTAATTACACAGAAGAGAAGGCTCACAGAGGGACCAGGACAACTTACAGCCCTGAGCTCCACAATGCCCCAGTCTCAGCATTCAACTGCACTTGCTTCCCTTGTGTTTAATTCACCATTTTCTTCCATGTGGTTCCAGCCCCACGACACTGCCACCTCAGTCTTAGTAGTGGTGTCATGATAACTGCCATCCCCTCAAAAAGAACACCGAGGACTGGCTTCTGATTTTTCACCTTTTCTCATTAATAGGCACAAGAGTTACATTTGATATCTATATACCATAAATCTTTACCATCACTTTATTTAATTCAATTTGCTACCACATGCTGTGGGGTTTGTGTTTATTTGTTTGTTTGAAAAGGTCTTGAGTTTACCTTTTTCCTCCAAAGTCACTGCTGCCTCCTTGGATCAGGATAAATTTACCTAGTTTATCTCTAGAAGACTTATCTTCCTAAAACACTATTCAGTATATCCTAAAACCTGTACTGGTTACATCTGAATTCTATTATAATATTTCCCAAAGCCTATTTGTCAAAAGAAAAAATTTAAAAATTAAATTAAAAAGCACCTGTGACCAACTAGTGCTTCCCTGTAGATCAGCTGATAAAGAATCCGCCTGCAATGCAGGAGAACCCGGTTCGATCCCTCGATCAGACAGATCCCCTGGAGAAGGGATAGGCTACCCACTCCAGTGTTCTTGGGCTTCCCTAGTGGCTCGGCTGGTAAAGAATCCACCTGCAATGCGGGAGACCTGGGTTTAATACCTGGGTTGGGAAGATCCTCTGGAGAAGGGAATGGCTACCCACTCCAGTATTCCGGCCTGGAGAATTCCACGGACTGTATTGTTCATGGGGGTCACAAAGAGTTGGACACGACTAAAGCCACTTAGAAAGCGCGCGCACACACACACACACACACACCAAAAAGAGTTGAGTAATACAAGCTACATCCCAAGAAAGTATACAATTAATTGCTCCTGAATGGTATTAGAAAAGGGCTTTGGAAGAACAAATACTAGGAACTAGAAGACGGAAGTTTTAGTCTCTGTTCATCACTGGCAAGTTCATGAACCTCTTTGGCCCTTCCAAAGATGTAAAACTGAAGATTTTGAATAGATGGCCCTTAAGCCTCCTTCTGTGGTATTGGAAAAGACTTTTGACAGTCCCTTGGATTGCCAAGGATCCAGCCAGTCCATCCCAGGGGAGATTAGTCCTGGGTGTTCACTGGAAGGACTGATGTTGAAGCTGAAACTCCAATACTTTAGCCACCTGATGCGAAGAGCTGACTCATTTGAAAAGACCCTGATGTTGGGAAGGATTGAGGGCAGGAGGAGAAGGGGACGACAGAGGATGAGATGGCTGGATGGCATCACTGATTTAATGGACGTGAGTTTGGGTAGGCTCAGGGAGTTGGTGATGGACAGGGAGGCCTGGCATGCTGCAGTTCATAGGGTTGCAAAGAGTCAGACACAACTGAGTGATTGAACTGAACTGAACTGAAGGCTCCTTCTATCTCTCCCATCCTGTTACTTTATAATTCAGACTATAGAAGTCACAGGAAGGCAATACAATGTGAAAAGAAATTGAGTTTACAGCCAGATAGAACAAAGTGTGCATTCTGTTACTACATTAGAATTTCTTCCTTGAATTATTCTGGTTATAATTAGAGATGATGCATTTACAGCATGCGAAACATGCTGAAGAAATTACAATTACTGAGTTACAATGAGACACTGTTCTTCAGAAAGAGTCTCCTATATCACACCATATAAGATGGATTCTCATCTCTCAATTGTTTAAAAGTACATATTTATCATATTTACTTTTAGTAAATAGTAAACATCCTATCAAATTCTACTACACATCAAACTGCTCTGGGGAAAGGGTTTTGTCAACCATTTACGCTGACTGATTGGCATATAAGATCAACTCAATCAGTATTTTTGATTTAACAAAGATCTGTGTTGGGTTATCTTTTTGCATTTCAAAGTTTCTCTGTTCTTTTTTCCAAAGGCACTAAAGATGATCTGGCTGTCCAATGGTTACATACTAACAAAACTGTCAAACTTCTAATTAGTGAAATTCTGCTTATTTTCTTCTGCCTGTCCCTCATTAGCAGGTACTCTGTAATTCAAATGTGAATTAAAATATCCTGAAGATAACAGTCAGTGACCCTTAAGTGTTAAGCAACACTCAACAGGAAAAAACAAATCACTGCTTTGTGATGAAAGTGAAAGTCGCTCAGTTGTGTCCAACTCTTTGTGACCCCATGGACTATATAGTCCATGGAATTCTCCAGGCCAGAATATTGCTGTGGATAGCCTTTACCTTTTCTAGGGGATCTTTCCAACCCAGGGATCAAACACAGGTCTCCCACATTGCAGGCAATTCTTTACCAGCTGAGCCACCAGGTAAGCCCTTGCTTTGTGGAAGGGAGTGTTAATATACTTTGAAAAAATGCAAACATTACTATAAAATTAGATGCTTTCAATTTCCTGTTTTATAGACATGTATCTACTTTTGACATAACTTTAAGTACACTGTGAGCAAAAATAAGACAAATTTTAGCTTTAAAATTCTACTTTATGTCATATAAAATAATGTCCATGTTATCATTTATCCTTATATTAAATCATTCATTTAGAAGTACGACAAATTCCTTTGAAATAGGATTGCTAGAAACTTTTTATCTACTTCAAGAGGAAAGAGAGTGTTCCATTTTCTTTGTTTGTTTACTGCATTTATTCCTCATTAAACACCAAAGTAAAACGGAAAAAAAGAGTAAATATAGAAGTTGAGCTATTATTTTGTGAAGACAATATGTTAACTTTGCAATATCTAGATAAATTCACTTAAAGTTATCAGAACTACTGTAGTTTTGAGAACATGACAAAGAACTTGTAGTAGACATCAGCTTTTACTTCATTTTATACAGATAGGCTTTTAAAAAGTTTACATTTATTAAGCTTTATCTTTAAAATAGGACAAAGATGACAAATTATCAACTTTCCCTGTTTACTTATATATTAGCAAACATAGCTTAAATATGACAAAGCTAAATTATCATAAAGCAAAATAAGTTTAGTATGTTTTTTCACATTTCAGTGTCTTCTCCATACATTTACAACATAATACAAAATATAATCCAACTAATCTTCTAGTTAATTTTTCATAAATTATATAGCAGTTCACTGTTTCTCTACTTTTTCTCAGTGCTAAGGTAAACTGCACAGCCTTTTAAAATTCAACTTCGGATGAACATAATCATTCTGAAGTGCTGTGTAAGGTATCAAAGCAATATTTTATTGACTATATTATATACTATGTAACCTTTGTAAATACTTTATGGTCTAAATATTAAAAAAAGGAACGAAACTAAGTTATCAGAATCTGAGAGCAATGAGATTTCTGATATACATTTGTAAATCTTCTCTCTATAGATTAAGAAACTGTTCCCTAAATAAATAAAGTCCTCAGTCAGGGTCACACAGTTAGTGAGGTATAGTGAGAAGGCCTACAATTTAGAGTCAAACAGACCCGGATACTAACCAAGCCCACCCCTTTCTGTGCTATGTTATACTTAGTATTGTGTCGTTCCTGGCCTTAGTTTCTGCATCTGTAAAAAGGACATAATAATAAGCATTTATGTTGTAGTGACAACATAAATTGAATAGAGTATTACCATAGTTCATAAAAGATGGTAAACAAACATGAAGTTCAAGGCTTATTAAAGAAGACCCACATACAATCTAAATTGCTTACTTTTTTGTACGTCTGTAAGTCACCAAGATATTTTGCCTAACTTGCTACTTACTTAAAACGCAACATATATATTTTTCCATATAGGTTTAAACTCGTTTGAAACAGTACGTTTGCCATCTACATAACAAACTAGCATAATTGTTAATCTGAAGTAACTTTAACAAATTTTTTCCTTTCTATTCATTAGCCCCGGCTCTTTTTCCCTGAGTTGGGTTAATTTTTTCCAACTGTAAAATTTTTAATACTGTTGAAGAGGGAGTGTAATGTTCTTTGTAAATACAATGGACTGCTGACCTTAACACTAAATGGAAATAAAACATTTTTAAGTCCAGCAAAATGTCTCAATTGTAATTACCAAGTGGCCTTTATCCTGAACAATTAGTTTAATACAATGGTTTTAATAAAAAAAGGTTCTTTCTTTCAAATAATCTTTAACTACAGTCTGTAAGAGAAGAACACTTTCAATTTTATGAGAAACTACATTTCCACTTAATCAAAAGAAAATTCTCATATTACTTATCATTGTTATGCATTAACATCAACTTTAGAAAAAGAACTAGCAATGACTTTTTTAGTTCTCAAAGTATCATAAAATGATGTATATAGAGAGAAAAATATGGAATAGTGAGAAGAAAATTAAAGGGGTGAGTGGAAAAAAAGTCTTAAGTAGGTTTTTCACCAGAAGAAAAAAAATACATAACAATAATATAATAAAATACACATACACATTTATTTTTCAACATAGTACCATAGTAGCTAGAAATGAAGGGCCTTAGACATTTTTATTTATTTTTGCTAACCACAAAACTCAATTCCAGAGATTTTTCTACTATGTGAAAATGGACATGTTGTCCCCAGTTGCTAAAAGTATTAATAAAAGGAAACATCTGCATAAGGTACACAGGACAAAAATTTAGCTGGATTCAACAATGATCATTCCTTTGGAATACAGTACACTGACATTTTGGGTTTCCCAAGTGGATCAGATGGTAAAGAATCTGCCTGCCAATGTAGGAGACCTGGGTTTGATCACTGGGTCAGGAAGATCCCCAGAGGAGGGGATGGCAACACCCTCCAGTATTGCTGTCTGGAGAATCCCAGGAACAGAGGAGCCTGGTGGGCTACAGACCATGAGGTCGCAAAGAGTCGGGCATGACTGAGTGGCTAAGCATGCACTCACACCAACATTTTACCCTCTAGAATCAAAGACCATTTATTAAATGCCCCATGATTGCCAACCACAGGAATTGTCTAATGTTCTTCCTGAATAATAGAAAACAAAATATGTTAAAGATTGAAAGCAATGTTCAAGTCCCAGATGAAGTAAAGGTATACAATAAAATTTACCACTGCAATAAATTCTAATACCACCTTCCTTTGCCAAGAGGTTCAAAGATGCAGTACACATCACTTTTAGCCAGCTGTAAGAGCCATTTAACATCCCCCAAAGCAAAAAGCAACATAGGGTCTCAGTTCAGTTCCATTCAGTCGCTCAGTTGTGCCCGACTCTTTGTGATCCCATGGACCACAGCATATCAGGCCTCCCTGTCCATCACCAACTCCCGGAGTTCACTCAAACTCATGTCCATTGATGGAGTCGGTGATGCCATCCAACCATCTCATCCTTTGTCGTCCCCTTCTCCTCCTGCCCTCAATCTTTCCCAGCATCAGGGTCTTTTCCAATGAGTCAGTTCTTCACATCAGATGGCCAAAATACTGGAGTTTCAGCTTCAACATCAGTCTTTACAATGAACACTCAGGACTGATCTCCTTTAGGATGGATGGTTGGATCTCCTTGCAATCCAAGGGACTCTCAAGAGTCTTCTCCAACACCACAGTTCAAAAGCATCAATTCTTTGGTGCTCAGCTTTCTTTATAATCCAACTCTCACATCCATACATGACCACTGGAAAAACCATAGCCTTGACTAGACGGACCTTTGTTGGCAAACTAATGTCTCTGCTTTTTAATATGCTGTCTAGGTTGGTTATATATAACTTTCCTTCCTTCTTTTAATTTCATGGTTGTAGTCACCATCTACAGTGAGTTTGGAGCCCCCCAAAATTAAGTCTATCACTGTTTCCACTGTTTCCCCATCTATTTGTTATGAACTAATAGGACCAGATGCCATGATCTTAGTTTTCTGAATGTTGAGCTTTAAGTCAACTTTTTCACTCTCCTCTTTCACTTTCATCAGGAGGCTCCAGTTCTTCACTTTCTGCCATAAGGGTAGTAGTATCATCTGCATATCTGAGGTTATTGATATTTCTCCTGGCAATCTTGATTCCAGCTTGTGCTTCTTCCAGCCCAGCATTTCTCATGATGCACACTGCATAGAAGTTAAATAAGCAGGATAACAATATACAGCCTTGACGTACTTCTTTTCCTATTTGGAACCAGTGTGTTGTTCCATGTCCAGTTCTAACTGTTGCTTCCTGACCTGCATACAGTTTCTCAAGAGGCAGAGCAGGTGGTCTGGTATTCCCATCTCTTTCAGAATTTTCCACAGTTTATTGTGATCCACACAGTCAAAGGCTTTGGCATAGTCAATAAAGCAGAAATAGATGCTTTTCTGGAACTCTCTTGCTTTTTCGATGGTCCAGGGGATTTTGGCAATTTGATCTCTGGTTAGGGTCTCAACTTCTGTCTATAATCAAGCATGCATGTAAATACCAAAAGGTACAAGATAGTCCTAAGTCAATGCCTATCTCCTAGATTAAATGTGTCCCTTCAGAACTCAGAACCAGATTCTCTTGCAAGAAAAGTGCTGATTTCAAAAAGGTCATACCTTGCTGAAAAGGTGTATACCCATAGTCCCCACTGCTCATCACTGAAACTATGGTTTCAAGATAAGATCTGTTCTGAAGAGTAAATATTATTTCCCCTAATTCCAGATAAGCAAACTAACTGCAAGCCCAATTTTGAAGAGCCTTGTCCATTCATCCAAAAACAATCACTAATGTGGAGCAGAATCTAGTCTCAGACTCCAGACATGGAATCCATGTCCTTAGCCAATATTGCCAAGCCAGTCTCCATATTCCCAGGATACTACATTTTAAATGTCTTATTTTTCTACCTCAGCCTTAAAGGAGATAAAGTAAACACAAACTATATCTTCATTTGTCTGTCATATGACCAAACAAAGACTTTACCAGGGTTGTAAATACAATAGAGAAATATTGAAAGACCATAAGTTCAGTTCAGTTCAGTCACTCAGTCGTGTCCGACTCTTTGCGACCCCATGAATCGCAGCACGCCAGGCCTCCCTGTCAATCACCAACTCCCGGAGTCCACCCAAACCCATGTCCACTGAGTCAGTGATGCCATCCAACCATCTTATCCTCTGTCATCCCCTTCTCCTCCTGCCCTCGATCTTTCCCAGCATCAGGGTCTTTTCAAATGAGTCAGCTCTTCGCATCAGGTGGCCAAAGTATTGGAGTTTCAGCTTCAACATCAGTCCTTCCAATGAACACCCAGGACTGATCTCCTTTAGGATGGACTGGTTGGATCTCCTTGCAGTCCAAGGGACTCTCAAGCATCTTCTCCAGCACCACAGTTCAAAAGCATCAACTCTTCGGCACTCGGCTTTCTTTATAGTCCAACTCTTACATTCATAAATGACCACTGGAAAAACCATAGCCTTGACTAGATGAACCTTTGTTGATAAAGTAATGTCTCTGCTTTTATACATCCACTCGAAATATAGTTACTCACTATCTTTTTCTGATTTATATGTGATTATTTTTTCTCCCTGGCTAGTGATAACCATGAAAACTAAGACACACCACTGTGGTACTGGTGAAAAAACGCTCTACTCATATCAATAACTCCATGGTAATCATTTTTAACTGTGTCCATCTAAACAAAAAAAGGAAATACTGCATGGAAGTTTGGAATTCTCAGATCCTCTGAAGATTACATAGTGGCTCCATATGAGGTCCATGTATAGTATAATCCTGCTTTATGGGTACTAGAAAATACAGGGCAAATTGCAGTCATTATTAATTTATTCTTTATACATTAGCAGCCTGGCTCACAAGCTTAACTCCTTATGTCTCTTTTCTCTTCCTTTGAGACACTTCTCAATGATGTATCTCTCTAATTTAGCAGAGAATTGCTCTCCCATCAGTCTCACTCTGCCATCAAGCCCACATTTAATATTGGGGTGAGGAGAAGCAGTGGAGGAATGAGGCTATTATCTGCAGCTCACTTTGGAGCATGCCTCTTGCTAAGGCATGTGGCTCACATCAAGAGGAAAGGACTCTGGGATATCTAACAGAGAAGGGCACCGCTCCGAAGGATGGGAAACCCATCCTGACTGAGCAAGTAAGGCGCAAGGGTTAATCTAAGCTCTCTTCATCCATCCACACTTTTCCTACAATAGGATGGATGGCCTGGCTTTGTTCCTGATCAACTCTGAGATAGCTTAGCTTGGAAATCCCGATTGTCCTTTCGCATATTATGTGTAAGAACTGAGTACTATTTGGCTAAAAGCCTTCTTTCCTTCCATCCCAGTTTAAATTAAACCAGAGGGCAGGGAATGCTTATTACCAGTTTAGGGCAAAGACACTGTTTAATCTGTCCAGGCATTTGTCAGACTCAACCAAGCACCAAATATACCTTTCTATGATTTCTGGTCCTATCTCAAGTTCTTATCATAAACAACAATGAAATTTCATACATGCAAATAATAGACAAAACCACATATGGAGCTCCATCATGACAAGTTTCTTTGATTATGATTATGTAATGAAGGTATTCAAGCTGAAATATGACTGTCCCAAATGGTACAGTTTCTCTAACCAACAACCAGTAAATAGCAGATCCCTGCTATATCGTTTTTTAGCATACAAAATTATATATGTAAGAAGCAGATGGTGAATGTCAACTTGGCACCATTTCACCATCTGTTCTTTGTATAGCTAGTCAAGTTCAGAATGTTACTTAAAGATTAAAGAAAGACAACACTATTGTTGAAGCCAAGAGCAGCCTTCTTCCTTAAGCTCTCAACATTTGCAATATATACACCAAGTATTCATCTATGATATATAAAATCTGTTTTAATCTCACTCTATTGAATAAAACCTAAACAAAAGCATTCATTTCTGTAGTACCCCACAGATATTTTCTGGACAAGAAAGAAAAAGAGTAACACAGTTCTAAATAGCTAAAGCAAGGATACAGAAAATAGACTGTATATACCACAAAAGGATACAGAACAAGATAAACAGCAAAGCATAAATATCCGGGCTGATTGTTTCTCATCTGCTACTAAATAGTATAAAGTATGTTAATAAAGGAAAATCTGCAACATGTTGGCTTCACATCTAAATGCAGTACAAAAGTGGATATACTTTGCATCGGCATATAACTTTTATCTTACAGATATTTTTACAGTTATTGTACCGAAAAATGCAATAATGAATTCTACAATACTTAACTAGACTTCATATATTAAAAACCAATTGGAAGCCATCTATTATTTTTTAAGGATATATTTCCATCAAGTTGCAATAAATATTATTTGTGACAACATGTACAAGGAAATATTAGTTAAATGATCTATTTCCATATAGATGCAATAAAGACTATTCATGACAACATGTACCAGGAAATAACATTAATCATATATTTTATAAAGTTATTATGTTATATAAACACATTATAACACATATAAGTATCACTTACAAATATGTGAATATGTCAGATAACAGCAATGCTTTCCACAGTGTCTACTGTATTACTGGCATCATTCCAGTTGTTTTAACATCAGTCCTAAAAACACCCTATTCAAGGTAAGTTACACAATTTGCAGGGTTCAATGCAAAATAAAAATGCAGGGTCCCTTGTTAGAATTGAAGTATAAAAGCTTTTTTCCTTTCTTCCATGGTCTTTCTCTCTCAACCTATCAGGAGATGCTTGCAGGGTGAAGGCACATCTTCACAGGTGCTTGGACCATCTCCTGTCCCTGACACTCAGCAGGTGCCCCACTAGCTGACCTGACATCCCAGAGCCCATGCCCAGTCCCCACTGGAGGCCTGGGGAGGCAGAGGGGGCAGAAGAAGGGGCATCCCAGAACCCCTCCAGAGAAGTGGGGAGACAGGAGCAGACAGAACCACACATACGGCAAGGCTGCAAGCCCCCAGTGCAAGCGACACTGCCCCATCTGACATCATTACATACATAAACCCAAAGTAAAACCTGCTAAAAATGTCAAGATGATGACCATGGAGCATTCAACAACAAGCACAGGGCCAAACTCTGAGTGCCAGAGCATGAGCTGTGTCACTGGCTGAGTACCTATAAAGCTGCCCCTGACCAGAAAAAGAAATACTATTCATCTCCATTTTACAGATGAGGAAACTGAAACAGAGATCATTAAATTCCCCCAATCAGCTGAATAAAGAGGTAGAATCAGGATTCAAACTCAGACAGGACTTAAACATAATGCTTACTGTAGGGTCCATGTTCTACACACTATACTAAAAGGAAATTTAAAGAAATATATTTTTAGTCTCTAATAATTTATTTAATCTATTATTTCTAAACAATTATTTTCTCTATCCAAATCTAGAAGGCACATATACAAGTATTTGCTTATAAAATCACATACAAATATATTGGAAAAATTCTAAAACATATTCCTTTACATAAATAAGACCTAGATATAGAAATTTGATGATTTTATTTCCAGAGAAGAAGGGGGGCTATACTATATACATTAGCAGTTATATATGCCTTATATATTGATACCTGTATTTTAAAGATTTGATAAGTCATATTTAAATGAGTATCTGTGTCCCAAAACACCATTTTAAGCCTGACTCCAAGATTTTCAGAAACACAAGAACAACCATCATTATTTGAACCCCAGCAACCATATGGAGTCTCTCTGGCACTCTCACACCTCTTTTCTACACATCATTCCTCCTTGGCCATCATCTTCTAGGAAACCAAATGTCTGGTATAATTATAAAAGACCTTTCTCTTAATTTCACCATCATTTATAACAATAAAAAGCCACCGATGTCCGAATCTGTTCATTTATTTGTTCAATGAATATGTATTGAATAAACTTGATTTGCTCCATAGACTTTAAACTACAAGTTTGCAGATTATCTGATTAATATATTAATAAATTATTATAGCATTCTGATTGAAATAAGAGCTCTAGAACCTAACCCCACCCCATACTCAGACTATTTCCAATGAATGAATCAGTCTTGTATCATATCACTGTGTAAATGTGAAAAAAAAAATAAATAAAGGAAAAGATACCACCCCTCTCTTCAGATCCACCTTAGGAAACAAGAAATCAATCCACTTTTCTTGGTGAGAATAATGCAAAGAACATACTCTAGAAAATGATAAACTACGGACAGGCACCTTATTGCTGTTGTCATTTTTTTCCATCCCCCCTCTAATCTGTAACCATTCCACTTAATTTCTATAGTAACTCAGAGTTATAGAGTTGAATCATACCCATGTCAGGTAAAATTAGAAAAAGAAATCATTCTACCTGTCAAGATATGTATCCAAACTGATATATACTCAGTGTGACTTAAATCTCCTCCAACTCCCAGTAGGGTTTGTTCTTCAAGTTACAATTTAGCCACTTGTATTAGAGATACTAGTTTACATATCTGCCTGAATCACTAAAACTCCCTTGCATTTAAACTCTTAAAATTCAGGAGTCATTGATTTAGTGATTGCTCTATAACTTCCTTCAACTCCCAAACATTAATTATTATAATAGTTAATGTTGTTGGCTCTTGGCAAGGTCTCTACAAATAAAGATTAAATAATATAATATGTATTTAAAAGAAAAAGCATGCCCTCACACCACTAAAAAACTGGAACAATATTCAATGATTCACACAGAAATGATCAGAGAGAACACTGTCTAAATGGACTTTGAAGACTAACTTCATTTGTGCTTAGTCGCTCAGTCATGTCCAACTCTTTGTGACCCCATGGACTGCAGCCCACCAGGCTCCTCTGTCTACGGGGATTCTCTGGGCAAAAATACTGGAGTGGGCTGCCATGCCCTCTTCCAGGGGATCTTCCCAATCCAGGGATCAAACCCAGGTCTCCTGCATTGCAGGTGGATTCTTTACCGTCTAAGCTACCAGGCAAGCCCATTTAGTAAACTTAATAAATCAGTAAGTACTAGTTAACCATTCCTTCAGTTAGGCTAAATGTTATTTTTTTTTCTCTTTTGCTCTGTTTGTTTATTTGTTTTCGAAGTATAACTGACCATGTGACCCAGCAATCAGACTACTGGGCATATATCCAGAGAAAACCGTAATTTAAAAAGACACATGCACCCCAATGTTCATTGTAGCACTGTTTATATTAACCAGGATATGGAAACAACCCCAATGGCCAGCAGCATAAATGTTAAATATTGAGTCTTGCCCTTCAAATATTGCATTCCTACAGCCACTGTGACTGTCAAAAAATGTTTCATTTAGTCACTCAACATTTAATGACCTTATCTTGCTTCTGTCCCTAACTACACCATTCTTAAAGACAAATTCTGTGGCCAGTTAACCTTTGTATCTTCCATCATGGGCTTCCCTGGTGGCTCAGTGGTAAAGAAGCTGCCTGCCAATGCAGGAGACTCAGGTTCAATCTTCCATCATGCAGATTACAGAGGCTTATCCATAATTGCAGGAAATAAGCCATTTGAGAATAAAGAAATTCTCCCTCCACGATACCATAAACATTAAAAGCAGGAGGAAATTAAAAAAAAAAAAAAAAAAAGCATGAGTCCCAGGATCAACACGTAAAGCTATATAGAAATATGTTTCTTTGATTTTTTTCTTTGAAGAACCAGAAACCCTCAAATTTTACAAATTTGACACCATTGAATGGAAAAGCCTATCCCTCATGACTTCTAATTCTGTTTCTCCCTATTCCCCACTGACTCTGCTCTAATCCACCGCAAATCCACCCTCAGAGGACCATTCCCTAAGATTCAGTTCAGTTCAGTTCAGTCACTCAGTCGTGTCTGACTCTTTGTGACCCCATGAATCGCAGCACGCCAGGCCTCCCTGTTCATCACCATCTCCTGGAGCTCCCTCAAACTCACATCCATCGAGTCGGTGATGCCATCCAGCCATCTCATCCTCTGTCGTCCCCTTCTCCTCCTGCCCCCAATCCCTCCCAGCATCAGAGTCTTTTCCAATGAGTCAACTCTTCGCATGAGATGGCCAAAGTACTGGAGTTTCAGCTTTAGCATCATTCCTTCCAAAGAACACCCAGGGCTGATCTCCTTTAGAATGGACTGGTTGGATCTCCTTGCAGTCTAAGGGACTCTCAAGAGTCTTCTCCAACACCTAATCTCTAAGATTAGGGCCCCCTCATCTTCCTTTATATCTTTGATTCAAACTTCCATTTATACAATATTCAGTAACCAATAATCCCAGGTATGGAGAAGGCAATGGCACCCCACTCCAGTACTCTTGCCTGAAGAATCCCATGGATGGAGGAGCCTGGAAGGCTGCAGTCCATGGGGTCGTGAAGAGTCAGACACGACTGAGTGACTTCACTTTCACTTTCATGCATTGGAGAAGGAAATGGCAACCCACTCCAGTGTTCTTGCCTGGAGAATCCCAGGGATGGCAGGGCCTCTTGGGCTGCCGTCTATGGTGTCTCACAGAGTCGGACACGACTGAAGCGACTTAGCAGCAGTAACAGCCATCCCAGGTATTTGTACTAATTTCTATAAATCATGGAGGCAGAATATCTTGCTCTGTTTTTCAAAAAAGGGAGGGGAGAGCCATGTCAACAATTTAAAGAGATGGCACTTTGGCGCAGAAATCAGAATCAGCACTTCCATTTAATTTCTAATTTGACACCTTTCCTTCTCTCTTCCTCTGTCCTCCCCAACTCAGTGAATTGTGCTGATTCCTATTTCACGAGAATAAAGTTCTCTATTATCATTGTTATTTTTTAAAAGGTAAAAATATAATGTTCCCATGTTATGCTGGCTGCTTTAAGTGAAAACTATATTTTTCTTTTTTCAGTTATTACATTTTTCCATATAACCTAGCACTGATGCAATGCTAAGCCCTACATGAAAAAGGCAACAATGGAAACAGAAAACAAATTAAGACAAATCCTCTTCTTCAATATTTTATCAAATGTCTCAATTTATAATATCAATTTTATTTGAAAATTAATAAGAAAAGTAAGTCTTATTATCAACTAAAAGTGACTGAGATCTGGAAATATAAAAGCAGTCTATTCTTTAAATGCTAATCTTCCTAAAGTAAAAGCAAAATTTTTAGAATTTAAATTAAAGGTTTATTTATTCCTGCCCTGCTTTTTGTTTCTTACACTTCTGTATGGTGCCACATGTATTTAGATACTTTGTCCAAAACTGCACAGATAAAAATAAGTACGTTAGCTTGCCCTTTGTCTCGTTACTGCATTCACTGTTGGTACTATGCTAATGCTACTTTTTCGTAAGGAAATCATAAAATAACTTTCAAATCTACTCTTACTTATCTTTTTCTTTCTTCTTTTTTAAAAGTAGGATAATAAGTCATAAAATCATTTTCTTCTCTCATCTGTCTACACAATAACCATTGAATGGTTAAAATAATTGATGATTTACCAATCTAACAATTTATATTCCTTTCTGCCCTTGGACCTGGCACTGATCTATTCATAACTCTTGTTATGTCAAGATTTTTACTGAAAGCATGTATTAAGAATTTTAACAAAAGTACACATATGAATTCTTAACAGAGATTTGTTTCTAGTCCAATATGGACACTAGACTATTTTGCTATCAAACCAGAGTCAGAATCAATCGAATTAACTTTCTAAAAATTATCTTATGTCAGAAGAATTTCATACCAACCAGGAAAAAGGATGCTATCTTTCAGGTTATGATGCAAAAGTCAGCAATGCACAATCTCAGCTGTTGTTCATTCTGGCAAATCACCACTGGCTGGCTGATTTACAACAGGTTGGTAATTATATAATGACACATAAACATTGCTAGAAATTTCAAATGTCCACCTGCTGGAAGTGAAACCATATGTGCTATAAAAGAAGAGCAATCACAATCGCTGGCTGACTCCAAAGGCAAATATTTGGCTAGTAACTCTGCCTGCTCACTAGTGTTAGTATTCACTGATATCAAATAAACCATATCCACAACAGCAATTTCCATTTAAATGGTGGTTAAGAAGTCTGATGAAGTTAAACTGAGATATGATGACTGTAGAATTTTAATGATGGAAGAAGTCAATAGACCTGTTATGAAACAGCTGTGTGTGCTGGCAAAGCTTGCCAATGGGATTGTCTGGCCCTATAAGTTGCATGATAGTCTTGGGGTTGCATGAGTTGCATGGTAGTCTTAGGGTTGTGTCCTAGGATAGCAGATTAAGCCATGGAGAGTGAGCCATTATCTCACTGTAATGCAGGAGACCCGAGTTCAATTCCTGGGTCTGAAAGATCCCCTGGAGAAGAAAATGGCAATCCACTCCAGTATTCTTGACTAGAAAATCCCACGGACAGAGGAGCCTGGTGGGCTATAGTCCATGGGGAAGTAAGAGTCTGACACAACTTAGCAAATAAACCACCAACCAACACCACTAAGAAATAAAGCACTGAACTAGATATTTTTAAGTACTGTGTTAATTTGCTTAGTATTCTCATTAAAACTAAGTTTTACCCTTGCTATGTTTTTCACACATGAAAAAACAGAAGCTATGAAGGACTAATTTTTTCAGGGCCACTCAAGTGGGAAGGGGTGGGATTTGAATCTAAACACATGTGATTTCAGAACACATCTGAGCCCCACTGTGTGCCTTTCCACTGATCACTTCATTTTTTCTGAGACTCAATTTCCACATCTTAACAAGTTCCAAAGATACTTCCATGTTATTATTTACTTCTGATTCTTATAATTTTGCTGTCTTCTTTCTTATGCCTGTATAAATTCATGGTGGAGGGCTGCTTAATAGAGATTAGATGTATTAATGCTCCAAAGGGAAAAACATTAAAGAAATGGGATTGTTAGCGGCCTACACCCCAAGTTGGAGAGAAGGTGAACACAGGAGACATTCAGTCAGTGCTCTAGGTTCACTGATTAATGAGAAAACCATCAGCCACTTTATTTGACATTTAGAATCTGCTAACAGTTTGCTGTGAAGCACATTTATTGCTTCATTTACTGCCTGTGGGCTATACTCCCTCATCTACAGTGTGGAAATCAGGGACTACTGGATTGATATAGAAGCAGTATTTATTACATAAGATCATTCTGATAATTAAATAAATCAATATATGTAAAATACTTGGAATAGGGTCTGGCATGCAGCAAGATCTATGAAGTACTACTTATTTTTCTTATGTTCATTCACAAAAACTATAGAATACTACATAAACCCTAAAAGACAATATTAATGACTGTGTAAAAGGATTCATGCTTAACCCACAAACATACCTCTTATTTACTTTTGGTCTGCTGCTGCTGCTGCTAAGTCACTTAAGTCATGTGCGAGTCTGTGCGACCCCATAGACGGCAGCCCACCAGGCTCCCCCATCCCTGGGATTCTCCAGGCAAGAACACTGGAGTGGGTTGCCATTTCCTTCTCCAATGCATGAAAGTGAAAGTGAAGTCGCTAGGTCATGTCCGACTCTTAGCAGCCCCATGGACTGCACCCTACCAGGCTCCTCTGCCCATGGGATTTTCCAGGCAAGAGTACTGGAGTGGGGTGCCACTGCCTTCTCCTTACTTTTGGTCTAACAACTTTAATTGCATGCCTGTGTGCTCCATAGCTTCAGTTGTGTCTGACTCTGCGACCCTGTGGACTGCAGGCCACTAGGCTCCTCTGTCCATGGGATTCTCCAGGCAAGAATATTGAAGTGGGGTGCCATTCCCTTCTTCAGGGGATGTTCCCCACCCAAGGATGGAACCTGAGTTTCCTGCATCCCCTGTACTGCAGGCAGATCCTCCATTGCTAAGCCACCTAGGAAGACCAAGAACTTTAATTGCTGAGCATGAATTATTCATATATAGCATATATGCAGAAACATTTTCAACTTTTCTCCTCTATCTTCTATCTAGAAAACCCAGAATGTATTATCATTGTCAATAGCGACCAGAAATAATTCTTTTTAAAACTATGTACACAAACAAAACAGCATTCAAAACAAATTTATTAATATCATGTCCTACTTATCAAAAGGCAGAAAAGCATAAAAAATTGCTTTCAGGCAACTGGTATTCAATATTTTGGTATAACTGGTATAAATATTTATAATAAGAAACAGTAGATATATAAATGAGTAATTCTTTAAAAAGAAGGCATGATCCCAGCAGTAGTGAAACATTCAAAACAATACAAAATCAACTAGAAAAGCAAAACCCCAACTTTAATCAAGAAGCACAAATATTAAATTCTCATAAATATAGTGATGGGAAAAAATTGCAGAATATAGTAGCTAAAGGACAATTTCACAAAACTTCACCAAAGAAAGTGGCTATTGTAGAGGATACTTAAGGAACTATCCAAATGAATTACCACTAAAGTGAAAGAACTATCATCCATACCTCTACAGTCAATCTGCCCAAATTTTGTGATGAACCAATGAGCCACTAGCAAAAGAAACAGAAACACGTGTCAGAGCACGTGTCAGAGGCTGCTGCACCACCCACACAGACGTCTTCCTCTTGGACAAGAAAGTAACTGTATGTTTCCCCAAATCTGTCAGTGTTTTAGACACGAACTTCCCAGGTGGAAACGGCATACACGATCTAAACTTCTTTGCTTTGATGAGAAAGGTGTGATTTTGACACAAAACCATCATCTCTCCCCCTGAGGAACTGTTCATTGTTTTGAACGCTTCTCTGTTATCCACCTACTGTTGGGCTCAGCCATTTCTGTCACCACTCATTTTCATGTCTGCTCTTATTCCTTCCTCTCCCCAAAGAGTCATTGTGAGCCTTCCTTTGATAAAACTCAGAAAGCAGAAAGCCCAGCTCTTCTCTTGAGCTTAGCAATGAATTCTTCAGTTTCCTTTCTTGAAAGAAATTAAATCTCTGGGAAATTAAGCCTCTTTGAGAACAAACTAGATAAGCATACTGTTCATTCTGGAAACCCAATAAACCACTCTGAATTGAGATTTTCACCCAGGACTTCACAGTGCTAAAGGGAGAGCCCAGCAGAGTCAGAAGACCTGCTTTCTGAGTCGTCAGCTGACTCCATAAAGAGAGCAGATTATACCTCTTAATCTCTGCTCTGGGTTTCCCCCTCTACCAAAAACAGGAACCCGAGGTTTTCTTCAGTTTATATTTAAATATTTTTATTACTCTGAACACTTCCTTCTCTTGACTCTGGAGAAAATAACACTACCAGTACATTTCTTCTCCTCTGTATCATCCTCTCCGCCACCCGACATGCCAACCATTTCCTCTCATGTGTTCTTGCAATAAATTAAATCTTGGAAACTACTCAGAACATGGGTCATGAACCCAGTTTTTAGGAACCTTACTGCTGAACATTTTCTTCTTCATTTAGTGGTTTTCTCCCTCCTCCCCCAGTTGATAGATACACAATTGCAATGAGCATGGACACTGTTCTGACCAGAATCAGCAGGAAGATCAACAAATCCCAGTAATTTTAACTCTCCTCCTCATTCCCATAGACCAGTCCCCACAGCGCAGACCACGCCCTTCGAGCTGAGGGATCATTATACTAGGTAAGGATTTTTTTTCACGAGAGCTAAAAATGAAGTATCTGAGTACTAGCTTAACAAATGAACTCATCTGAGTGTATCCAACGTGATATAAAAATAAGCTGTTTAGGGTTATAAAGCACTTCGTTATATTGCCAGATTTATTCGCAGTGCTACACTGAAATCAGCTTCATGACAACTTGTAAATTCTGAAAGGTATTTTAGAGCCCTTGGATGAAAAAACAGCCACCCTATCCTAAAACATGCTGACTTTTTACTAGGGCAGTAGATGACTGGCAAATTGAAGTATGTGTATCCTCAGTCCTATGCTCCCATCTCTGAGATTAGAATACCCTGTTTATGGGCTACTGTCCGATTAGCCTGGAGTCCTTATGATCTACTATGTAACCTACACAACCTGTTTTCAAAGTATACACTAATAAAATACTAAGAGCTGTCAAGGCCCAATGCCTAAGAAATTTCCTGACCAATTTTAATACTAGCTACTCTTTCCTTTCAAGGCAGAAACTGCTGTTTTCAGCCTCAATTTTAGCTAGATGACCAATTGAGAAAGCATTACTGTAAAAATGCAAGTTTACTGATGCTACTTTCTCTTAATGACTCATCTTCAGCTGCACAGGCTCCTGAAGACAGGGCAAAGAGAAAGATGCAAAGCTGCTATTCTAATAAAGATCTCAGCATCGTGGGATTTCATGCTGTCTCTAATTTAAACTTTCCCTTGAATAATTCTGAGACAACAAAGAAATTGTGGTGTGTATATGTAGTATTAGAAATACTATAACTTAAAACTTTCTTAATATGCTGGTATCCCTTCTGGTCTTAAAAGAGTATTTCATAATGCAAAGGAGGAGGAAAAGACAGAGAGAGAGAGAGAATACAAAGTCTAATACAAAAAGTAAAAGTTAGTTGCACAGTCATGTCCAACTCTTTGAGATCCTATGGGCTGTAGCCTACCCAGCTCTTCTGTCCATGAAATTTTCCAGGCAAGAGTACTGGAGTGGGTTGCTTCTCCAGGGGATCTTCCAGACCCGGGAATAGAACCTGGGTCTCCTGCATTGCAGACAGATTCTTTACCAACTGAGCCACTAGGGAAGAAAGTAAATGACCTAATAAACCTCATTCCTCAAAACAGCATATTCAATTTTCCTGGAAATCTTTTACTTTCCTAGGAAAGATTTTCCTGGCCCATTTGAGACTACCCAAAATCTTTCTAGAATGATAGATATGTCATCTAAATAATCTCTTATATTAAAACTTTCACATGGTCTTTCATCAATAGAAGCAAGCTCTGCACCAACCATTAGGTATGCCTCTGATCAGCCAAATTATTAAATAAAGCATGAATGCCAGCCACATACTGCAGCTTTCCACATTTCCCTAATGTAAGTCCAAACTATCCACCTCTGTTCATCTAAAGTAATCATTCTATAAATTGCCCTCTGACAATCTTAGAATCACTTCTCAATTACTGTCATTAGGTAAATTATCCTCATAAAAGATGTTAATTTCTGTTTCTAATTAACATTGTCACCTACTTTCTGATTATGCCTATCTAGAATGAGCTATAAAGGAAGACCCATTAAAGTAAAGCACTTAATTATTTTCACTGTCCTAAGGATACAAGAGATCTTAAAAGAAAGAAAAAAAAATGTTAAAGGTATCACTTTCAAAAAGAAAACATCAAATGATTTTAGCATACAGACAAGAGAACAACATCATCACCAACTTTTACTATTTACTATAGTACAGTCTCTAGCTAAACAGTTTATACATATTGTTTTAATTAATTTTCATGAAATTCTGTGAGTTAGGTACCCTTAATATCTCCAATTTAGAAGTAAGGAAGCTTGAGGTCTGGCAGCCTTGTTATTTCACCAAGATCAGAACAGGTACAAGTGTCAGAGTCAGGGTTTCCTTACAGCATATGGGGAAAAACTCCTTCAAGAATGACTAAGAATCTTTATTTCTTAAAAAAAAAAAAGCATGCTTTATCCTTTTATAAATTCTAATTAAAAAATCAGAATTGTATTTGCTACAAAAGTGTCAATGATCTCATTGCAAAGTACTGGCCAGGGATTTACATATTGGTTCAGAAATAGTCAATTAACTATGAGGTCTCCAAATTCCCAAATTAATTATAGAATCATCACAGATTTTCTCATACAGTCTTCTAAAGATCATATTTTAAAAACACTTAAGCTTTATATGTGTTGCTGACCCCTGCAAAAAAAGCTATCAAAAGAAAGAATCAAGCATTAATGTTTATTCTCCCCAGAATTACTTAATCTACTCTAACTACTTATATATTTCTATAGGATTAAACAAAATATTCAGGGAGATTATTAACCTTGCTACATAGCAACAACAAAAAAATGATTTTGAAAGATTTTTCTAACAATTATTAAGTGAATTGAATATTGACCATGAGCCAGGGTACAATATAAAGACATTTCTTAACATAACAATTTTTATATTATCTGTCCTTTAGTCAAAAAAATATACCGATCACCCCCCATTTAACTAATACTAACTTTACAAATAGGCAATCAAAGGCAATATTATCTATATTTTATAAAAGTACATTAAGTGAAGTCAATAATAAGAGTATACCCATGGCCTTCACTCTCACAGATCATAAAAATTTCTAGACTGGTATAGTCTTTTTTGTTGGTTAATTTTTAAAGTATCATTTATCAGGGTACACTAGCTGTACAATGTTCTGTTAATTTCTACTGTACAGCAAAATGAATCAGTTGTACATATATATATATATACCCTTCCCTTTGGGGCTTCCTTCCCATTCAGGTCATCACAGTGCATTAAGTAGAGTTCCCTGTGCTATTAGACTGATGTAGTCTTAATTCATAAGACTAAGACACATTCCAATTAAAATATCCCCATATTAAGGGTATGGTAGTGGTGGTTTAGTCCCTAAGTCATGTCCAACTCGTGTGACCCCATGGACTGTATAGTCTGCCAGGCTCCTCTGTCCATGGGATTCTCCAGCCAAGAATATTGGAGTGGGTTGCCATTTCCATAGTATCATATTATGATTTCCTTAATATCATGTTAAGGGTATATATATATGGGCTTTCTAGGTGGTGCTATTGGTAAAGAAACCGCCGGCCAATGCAGGAGATGTAAGAGACACAATTTCGATCCCTGGTTTGAGACAATCCCCTGGAGGAGGGCATGGCAACCCACTCCAGTATTCTTGCCTGGAGAATTCCCTGGACAGAAGGAGCCTGACGGGTTACAGTCCATAGGGTCATAAAGAGTCAGACACGATGGAAGTGACTTGGCAGGCATGCACCCATGATACTGTATAAATTGTTGAAGTCGTTAATTTTTATTTTGTTTTTGGTTTTAAGATTTTCTTTTTTTAGAGAAGTTTTAGGTTCATAGGAAAATTGAGAAGGGACAGAGGTTTCCCATTACCATGGCCCACACAGACACGCAAACCTGCCCCGTTACCAACATCATTCACCAGAGGGGAACATTTTAGCTGGACTTTTTTTTTAAACGATGAGAAAACAGAGCTTAGCTACACATGAATGCTTATGTTTTCTTAAGCTAATAATAAAAGTAGCATGCTGCATTTTAAAGGCTAGAAGGAACGTTAGTGACTGCCTTATTGGAGCTCCTCCTCTTACAGAAGGGGACAAAGGCAGGTAAATAAGTTGCTAAAAGTCACAACGTTAAGGGGGTCCAAAGCCTCTGAGACTATGATGCAGGTCTCCTGACTCTCATGGTTTTAATTTTCCAAGACCATAGCATGCTCCATAACTTTCAACTATACATAATGCCTTCTAGGAGTAATTTGAAAAATGCAAATCAGGCTGATGTTAGCTATAACTATCCACATGACCACCTTCCTCCCATAGCTAGTGGGCCAGATGAGAAGAAAATTTGCATTGACCTTTATGTTCAGGGTTGACCCAGTGGCCCTGGTATGCTCCCTTAGGCACTGTGGGCTCAGAGGACCCTGAGGGGAGGAGGTGGTGCTGGAAAACAAGAAACTGGAGAAACACAGGCTGAGAACACACCACTATAATCACAGCACACACGACGTTGATGTACTTACAAAGAGCCACACAGGCACTGGGGTGTATGTTCGTACCTATGAAAATACATTTTCAACTGGAGACTTACATCCAATATTCTTAGGCATATTTTCATTTTATTCAGCTCTCATATCTTATCAAGAAAAATCCAGGAACAAGTATATATCACTAAGCAATAGCTATTGCAAAACATGTGGGAATAGGCAATCTTTGGTCCATCTCAAAAACTCTTGGACTTATAAATGACTTAATTAGTGGCCTTTCACTCTGATTGAACATTCAAATTATCTGAAGAGCTTATACAAAATGCTAATACCTGGACTCCATCCCGGATCAATTATATCAGAATTTTAAGAGCAAGGTCTAGGCGTCAGTGCCATTCTTGTCCCTGTATTTCCAAAATACATGTTAACTCTCATTCAATGATTCAATCAACAAATACATGCTTTTTTAATATCTCCTTTATACAGGTAGGATAGGCATCAAGTATACACACACACACACACATATATATATATATGATAACGTGTTTCGTACCGTCAAGGAGGGGAGCTTTCTAAAATAATGGTTTTGTATTTTCCACTGTAGAAACTTTACATTTGTACTTTGGTTTTTGCTGGTGTTATTGTTGTTTGTTTTTCCCACAATTAATGACAAAATGCCAACACCCCTGACCCCACCCCCACATACATACATACACAAAGGTCAGAGTCCCTTGCTCACCACAAGAAGTACTTCTCCAGACTGACATTGATCGATTAATTAAAATATCAATTCCTTTGTTCAAACAGGGAAAAATCCATTTAACCACATCATCATCTAACCCACATTAGCTTTACTATTTAGCACGTCCATTAAGGTACCATTCAAGGGTTTTTAAAAAGTGGAGCAGAAATTTAGATATGCTATGCAAACTATCTTTGATCACTCTTCTCACCTGACCCAATTATTAAGTGAGGTCAGTTGGACTGACACAGAAAATAAAGAAAAGAGGACTTTAACTGATATGGCACAACAGAATTGCTGGGTAGAGTCCCCATCCAATGCTATCTTTCTGCACAATTATCTTAATGTACCGATTCTCTTCAGTTCAGTTCGGTTCAGTCACTCAGTCATATCTGACTCTCTGCGACCCCACGGACCACAGCACACCAGGCCTCCCTGTCCATCACCAACTCCTGGAGTTTACCCAAACTCACGTCCATTGAGTTGGTGATGCCATCTAACCATCTCATCCTCTGTCATCCCCTTCTCCTCCTTCCCCCAATCCCTCCCAGCATCAGGGTCTTTTCCAAAGAGTCAACTCTTCGCATGAGGTGGCCAAAGTACTGGAGTTTCAGTTTCAACATCAGTCCTTCCAGTGAATACCCAGGACTGATCTCCTTTAGGATGGACTAGTTGGATCTCCTTGCAGTCCAAGAGACTCTAGAGAGTCTTCTCCAACACCACAGTTCAAAAGCATCAAGTCTTCAGCGCTCAGCTTTCTTTATAGTCCAACTCTCACATCCATACATGACCACAGGAAAAACCATAGCCTTGACTAGACGGACCTTTGTTGGCAAAGTAATGTTTCTCCTTTTGAATATGCTGTCTAGGTTGGTCATAACTTTCCTTCCAAAGAGCAAGCATTTTTTAATTTCATGGCTGCAGTCACCATCTGCAGTGATTTTGGAGCTCAAAAAAGTAAAGTCAGCCACTGTTTCCACTGTTTCCCCATCTATTTCCCATGAACTGATGGGACCAGATGCCATGATCTTCGTTTTCTGAATGTTGAGCTTTAAGCCAACTTTTCATTCTCCTTTCTCAGAGGCTCTTTAGTTCCTCTTCACTTTCTGCCATAAGGGTGGTGTCATCTGCATATCTGAGGTTATTGATATTTCTCCCGGCAATCTTGATTCCAGCTTGTGCTTCTTCCAGTCCAGCGTTTCTCATGATGTACTCTGCATATAAGTTAAACCACCAGCGTGACAATATACAGCCTTGACGTACTCCTTTTCCCATTTAGAACCGATTCTCTTACTAACTAGCAATTCTGCCCATAAATGCTGGCTTCAAAACAGGCAAATAGGCAGAAATGTTATATATCTTCATGTAAAGTATTTTATTTACATTAAATAAATCAAATAGAGCATAAATCTCTTTTAATTTCTTTTTGTCCATAAGAAGTTCCTGTAAGGGAAGTACTATTTCTATTTATCTCTCTTTTTTATAAATGATCCAATACTTGAGTAATAAATAAGAAGCTATTACAATTCACAATTATATTTGAATTTTGGCATTTTTAATGTCAACGGTAATGGACTTTTTTTTTTTAATATTTAAAACAAAAACTGAAATGACTTCTGAGGACTATGAAAGGAAGAAAAAGTTTCCTCTTGAACTTTATTCATGAATAACTTTTTCAAAATCAGTAAGCAATTACTATTTAACACATAGAAAAATGCACAGTGTACAAATGCACATAAAATCCAATTATTGTGCTAATCTTTGTGCCTCAGTCTCAGAGTTAATCTAGATTCTAAATGCCCAGCTCCACGGGCTAGCAGGCCAATAACTCTCAATTTCTCACAATGCTTTTGTCACATTCAAATAATCATTAAACAAATACCCCATTTAATCACCCAAGAAAGAATAGCCAACTCAAATACCTATAGGAAGCAGGTGGACAAAGTAATTGAATGTGTACATGGAGGGAAGAGGAGATAAAGGAGGCAAGGTGGGGTTCTGGCAATAATGCCCTTCCTAAAAAAAGGTAGCTATAAAAAGTCAGATTTTATATGAAACTTATTAATCCTATATGTCAGAAACGAATGCAAACTAACTCTATTTCTTCATAGGCTACTTAATTCTCTCTGAACTAGGAGGCAGCCTTCACTGCTGATCCAGAGGATAAAAAGATAATTCAAGAGAAGAATAAAAGATTCATAGTACTTCTGTTTCCCATAAGCCTCCTGCTGAACTTTGCTTTCTTGCAGTCTGCATCTGTCAACTCCTATGCGGTAATGCTTTAGTGTCTGCTTTCTTCAAGATTTCATCTTGAGTTGTTCTAATTTGGTCTGAACCCCTGAAAATGTTCTCAAGAAAACACAGAACTCAAGCAAAAAGAACACTGAACCTTTCTTTTTTATCTTATTGAAGTTCAGTTGATTTATGTGTTAATTTCTGCTACACAGCAAAGTGATTCAGTTATTTACACACACACATACAGATACAGACACACATTATTTTTATATTCTTTTCCATTCCAGCTTATTACAGGATGTTGAATATATTTTATCAATAGTTCCCTGTACTATACAGTAAGACCTTGTTGTTTTCCCCCCATATTTTTTTTTTAAATGAATGGTAGTGATTCAGAGAATGGATAACCGAACATGAATCACTTGGAAACATGAATAAATATAAACAGTGAGTTTTTGCTCACTCATGCTCTCTGTTTTTATCAACATTTTGAGGGAGAAGCTGAATGAAAAGTAAGAAGAGGTTACAATCACAGCAGATTAACAACAGTTACACAAACACTGCCTCCAACCAAACATAACCCACTTAACAAGATTCCAAAAGAATAAAACTCAACTATCTGACAAACTTCATTGGTCAACTGCTTGTAAGATAGAGAGAGACTTAATTATGTAACACAGGTGAATAAATCAAGGGAAGTGACATAGATAAGTATCCCTATGGTGACACAATTTGCATGTTCTACCTAGGAGAAAAAAAACCTATATTTTTACAAATGTATTTGTGACAGCATACAGGAGGAAACGTGGAATTTACATGTCATCTCTGCCTGTGGATGAATTACCTTTATATATATGAAGTGAAAGTAGAATACTTTTATACTTCAACAAGTCTATTTTTCTTACCAAGTGCCTCAGATAAAAACTGCTAATTCCACACTATTTTTAAAGCTTATTTCTTCCCTTCATTTACTGTACTTTGCAGCAAAATCTTTTATTTTCTTTCATAAATCCCCAAACTCATATTTCTTTCCTTAAACTGTCAAAATACATAAAATCATTAGTAACTAAAAGGAAGAAAATAATAATAATAGTTACATACATACATCCCTACACTTTTATGGTTTACATACAATAGCAAATGTATTTCTAAAGCAAATATAATTATAAGGTAAATATACTTTTTCAATAAAGTTATTAAATTCAGATATAGCCCTGGCTATGTGATAGTTACTAATATATTTTAAAAATTAGCTTCACTATTATAAATTGAGTGACTAACTAATGTCTCTCATTTAAAATCATGTGTTATTAACTCAGTCAAGGCAAACCACAGCTTAAGGACAAAATTAAAAACTTATAACTAAGAACTACCTAATAACAACCAAAAGTCAAAGTTGGCAATAAAACAAAGAAAATGGCTTTACAGCAACAAACTCAGAGATAATATGATGAGAAATAAGTAGGTCCACAACGAAGTCTTCCAATTGAACCTGAGTCCCACCAAATGAAAGAATAAAATTAGGGGTAATTTGTATCAAACACAAACACATTCAAAGAAGAAAAGTAAGAGAACAGATATTCTGAAAGGAGAAAAGACGTAGCAAATATTCAATAACTGTTGGTTACTGACGTGTTTTTTCACCTATAGAATCTGACCAACTAACCCTTCCCTTCAGGTAAGTCAAATGCTGTAAGGACAGGAGACACCATGTACCACATCACCACCCCTGGCTGCCTTTCCAGGCTACTGATCAGACTACCACGTGAAGTCAGATAAACACCTCCTTACCAATTGCCTCTGCCCTGGGGCTTCCCTGGTTACCTAGGAATGAAATAATATGTATGCATGTAGATTTCCACACCCAGATACTGAGCACAAGGGTTCTAGAAAATAGAACTCAGATGCCTTATAGAAAAAGAAATATTAGTGGATAATTCATGTTGCTGGCGTTCACATTTAGTCCCTAAGTCGCGTCCAACTCTGCGACTCCATGCTGCAGCCTGCCAGGCTCCTCTGTACATGGGATTTCCCAGGCAAGGTCACTGGAGAGTGGTGCCATTTCCGTCTCCAGGGGATCTTCCCAACCAAGGGGTTGAACCCAAGACTCCTGCATTGGCAGGAGGATTTTTTACCGCTGAGCCATCAGGGAAGCCAGATAATTCATGTACTACACAGCATACACATTAGATAAAGAATAAAATTAATAGCACACTGAAAGGCTGAATAAAATTCCACCTCTGTTAAACAAAAAGGTTTTCTTAAGTCAATATAATATATAATATGTATGAATTACTCATAAATGAGAATATTCAATCCATATGTATTCAGGACCTAGGAATTGCTAGGACTTGTGTTACATACCTGGGATTACAACACCCCTGTACTTCAGGTGCTCGCAATCTAGTGGGAAAGACAAGTAATCAAACAAGCACAGTGGAGAAACTATGCTTTGAGGGTCCTAAGTACAAGGTTTAATAATGGAAGTACTTGGAGCCCATGCTATGCTGAGACTGGAGGACGAAGGTGTAAGGGGATTTGGTTTCTAAAGGAGGTGACATCTAACCTAGCAATCTGGCAAAGAAGTGGAGGGAAGTGTGCTCCAGGCAGATGAAAGCGCATATTCAAAGACTCTGAACCAACAGTGTTCGGAGGGAGAAGCAAATAGGAATGCAGAAATAGAAAGGGCTTGGACTTAATCCTTTAAGTAAAGGGAAACCATGAAAAGACTTTAAGCAAAGGAATAATACTGAACTGCCTCAAGAATACTGGAGTGGGTAGCCATTACCTTCTCCAGGGGATCTTCCCCACCCAGGGACTGAAGCCAGGTCTCCCACATTGAAGGCAGAATCTTGACCGTCTGAGCCACCAGGGCAGCCCTTGAATACTAGGGCTTCAGTTAACTAACAGTTAAATCCACATGACATCTAAAATCAAATTCCAATTAATCATTAGAGTCTTACTCCCATTTCTATTTAAGCAATTAATTGAACCAACAAATACAATTTTTTTTTTCTTCACAAAAGCTACTTGAGAATTGGAGTGGGAGTGGACAGTGAGATGTCTTAAATGCACACACACACCTTGGACTTTTGGTTCATAGATATCTTAGATATCATAGATATCTTAGACAGTCACAGACAGTCAAGATGAACAAGGACACAGAAGCGGGGATACGGGAAAAAACAGGGCATGCTCTGGCAAAGCAAGTAACTGTGGCTCCTCCTAACAGCAGAATGATTCAGTCTCAGAAAGAAAAATTATTCTTTAACACAAAGAGTGATAAGATGGAATGGGAGATAAAATGCCTTTAATTTCATTTAGAAGCTAGTGGAGAAGAACTAAAGTACTGTAAACTGAATACATCTCCCACAAGATGCATGAAAAAACCGCAGTTAGTATAGGAGAAACCCAAGCCATACAAAAATATGAGAGTTTTTTTTTAACACTTTCAGTTTACATTAATAATTTCCTCTTTTCAGGGCTACACTAAATGTTCTGGATTAAATCAATATGGAGGAGGGAAAAAAAATCTATAAATTCTCATCAGTTAGTCTAGATTTAACTAAAGCAAATGAGAAAGAGACATTACCCCTTGTCTGCAAAAAGATCTGCACAGTGAATTATCAGTGAAAGAAATCTTAGAAAATCAGGCAAGACCGTCACATTTTAGTGACTATCCTTCAGGTGGTACATACTGACTACTGAGCCTTCAGCAGCTGTGAGGGGAGAATGCTGACCTCTCATTCTCACTCTGACTCCACAGTGCTATGGGACCACAAGGCTGCCATCCACTCAAAAGCATTAAACCATCTTCATCTATAGCAGTGCCCTAGATATGCCAGCAACACTACAGAGTGCTGCGAGATAGAATCAGCAAAACACAGAGTAACACTGCAGTCACTGGTCTGTTCATGTGCTAAAAATAATAAAACTGCAACCTTATTTCCACTCCATTCCTGGAAAAACCTAAGGAAGATTCAAATCCCATAGTATCCTAATAGATTATCATTTATACTAATGTGCTGAGACAACAGGCTTAACATCACACATACCAGTAACATATCTATGAACCAAAAGTCCAAGGTGTGTGTGTGTGTGTTTAAGACATCTTCCTTAAACAGCTATGGGACAAAAGCCAAGGGCAGTATCATGATTTGATTTCTATGTCATGCTCACGAACCCAATCTTGGCACTTGTTTCTTCTGAGTCAGCTTATGGGACTTCCTGCTAAATAGTAGCTTCCCTAAGTTCATAAACATTATTTGTTCAGGAGCAAACTGTTATAAAAATTATAGGAGGGCAGCCACCAAATTCATGTATGACGTCTACTACCACCAAATTAGCATTTTTCATTTTTAGTGTTACCTTGTCACAATGCTATAGCCTGTCTTCAAAAACTCTGCCTAGAAGGTGGAGCCTATATGCTGTAACACTCCACAGCCACCATTAGCCACCATCCACTCCACCTCAAAATCCCTCTGTTTCCTCAATTCCCTCTCCCCTCCTTTTTCTGAGTTTTGAGCATATTTCCTCTTTGCCAAGGTGACTCTTGCACTCATTTTCTTGAAAGTGCCTCACTGCTCACTCTAATTTTTTTTTTTAATCAATTAAGCAGAATAGTTCTTTAAACATTTTCAGAGTCTCCTGATGAATTGACTCCTTTTTGCTTGCTAGAAAAATTCTCAAGTCTCCCCATGGGAGGAGGAAGGGAAGGCAAGAAAGAACCTTTCCTCTAATCCTATTCCTTCTCAACACAATACCTCCTCTTCCCTCTATGAATGCCTTAAAAATAAACACTGCCTCAGCCTGCTAATTCCTCACTTCCCAACCCCACCTCACCCCTGGGTATTCTGGTTATGGCATTTCTACTTTGCTTAAAATGTTCTCCTACACCTCACATTCCTATGCCCACTGCTCTGTCTGCTGGCAAGTCAGAAACTTAGAGTCATCCAAGACCATTCAGGTCTGTCACCTTATGCCTGCACTCAGTTACTAAGGTCTAATATTTAGTTGATATTTCTACTATTTGTCTCAAATATCCCTCTCAGTGCCAGTGCATTGCTTTGGGCACTTTTAACTTTCACCTAAAATATAGTGAAACCCTTCTAACTAGCCCATCCACTGCCTGCAACATGCTATAATAAATCTTTCCAGACATAAACTTGACCAGTCCCTACTTACAATTTACCCTGTACCCTGATGGCAGAAAAATCTTCCAGAAGCCCTGCAGCAATCATGTCACTATCCTGCTTTCACTTTTCACTAGCTCCACATTCTCCAATAAATGAAACAGTCTTCTTAGTTTGTCATTCAAGGCTCTTGCACAGTATGGCACCAAACTACCTTTTTAAATCTATTTATAAGTTATATTCAATAATTCAAATAAACAGTATTAAATTATTATTCCCATCCATGAATCAGATAGGGATAAAAATGCACTTTTCCCTTCTCCTAACAAACACAGAAGTGGCATTGAACAGAAAGCCTGTTCAATAATCATTCAATGGACAACCCACAGAATCAATAACCTAATCAAAAGAAAAAAGTTTATGTTCCATGCAAATGGGGAATTTTGTATATATTCATTTTTACTGTCTTTTTTTTTAAGTTGTTTTTTTTTTTAGCTGTTATCTTTCCAGAACCCAGCAAACCTCCTGGTATTAACAAGCACTCATTAGGTTGGATTGTTAGAAAGGCAAGCATGCTGTGGTGCTAATCCACTTTGCTTTACAGCTGGGAAACACAGAAAGTACACCACTGTCATAATGAATCACTTAAATGTGAACATCATGGGTGATAACATACAAGTATTCGTAAGATAAGTGTCTAAATATGGCAGCACTCCAGGAATGTGATGTCAGTAGAAGGTGGGCCTTTACTTAGCCAGCCTCTATAGTAACTTGGCCATAGGTTTCTCCAAAAACCTGTTAAAATTTTTCATAATTTTTTTTAAATTTTACCATGGTAATCTCCATAGCAGAGAGTTAGCTGCTGAGTTTTTCATTAAATGTGCTACAAATGGAGTTAAGGGCACATAATATGTGAGACAGAAGGAAAATATACTTCATGTGCTTCAGGGAACACTAGACTTTGCAATCAAATTCTCTAAAGAATACTGTGCAAAGACAGCAATTTTCAAAATAAAAAGTCAAAATGAAAAGACAAGGAGCTGAATTTATAGTACTTTTATTATTTAACTCTGTAACTTTTTAAATGCCTAATAGACACTGCAGAATAAGAAGCGTTTTAAGACCTGTGAAGGGCTCAGATCATTCATACAGGGGCACATGCACCTATACAAAAATCTGCATTTTAAAAGTAAAAAGTTTGTCAGTTGTGACAAATGTGCATATCTGTTTATTTCTCTATCACAAGGCATAGAGAAGCGTCCACTATCAGATGCTAAGTAAGGATATTTAAACTGAGCTTCCTTCAAACTCTGAAATGAAAGGAAAGGCTCACTGCATAATGCTGTAAGTTTCTAAAAGTATGTTCACTGATACAAAGCAACTGCTTGCCAATCATTCGAGATGCACTATGTTAAAAGAGGTTTCAAAAGCTGTTCTCAAGTAAACTTTAATCTAGTTAAATGAACATACTGAAGTTTATCTCTTAGAAACAGCAAATTGGCATACTGGCAAAAAGAACCTGTCCAACTTCTTTAATTTACTCACTTTAATTTAGTGTTTATTTCTTAACTTAGAAGTTGGTTGGTCCAGTCTCTGATTCCCTATAACAACTTTCAGTTCAGTTCAGGTCAGTCGCTCAGTCGTGTCCGACTCTTTGCGACCCCATGAATCGCAGCACGCCAGGCCTCCCTGTCCATCACCAACTCCCAGAGTTCACTCAGACTCATGTCCATCGAGTCAGTGATGTCATCCAGCCATCTCATCCTCTGTCGTCCCCTTCTCTTTCTGCCCCCAATCCCTCCCAGCATCAGAGTCTTTTCCAATGAGTCAACTCTTCACATGAGGTGGCCAAAGTACTGGAGTTTCAGCTTTAGCATCAGTCCTTCCAAAGAAATCCCAGGGTTGATGTCCTTCTAATGGACTGGTTGGATCTCCTTGCAGTCCAAGGGACTCTCAAGAGTCTTCTCCAACACCACAGTTCAAAAGCATCAATTCTTTGGCACTCAGCTTTCTTCACAGTCCAACTCTCACATCCATACATGACTACTGGAAAAACCATATCCTTGACTAGACAGACTTTTGTTGCCAAAGTAATGTCTCTGCTTTTTAATATGCTATCTAGGTTGGTCATAACTTTCCTCCATTTGCATTCAAATAAATCATAGTTTAAAAGCCCTTTTTTGTAAGTTTTTTCTCCTATATAGATAAATGTAGCGATTCTATGAACTTTTAAGAATAGTTCCAAAAACTACATGTAAAAACTATTGTAATAATTTTTTGTTAGACGCCTACATTATAAAACTGGCTTCCAAAACAGGAAAGACCTGTGGTCCTATCAAATTTACTATAAAATGTACTCATTTTACCTGTAACGAAGCCACACTTCCCTGTAAAAACTGTCTTGTGGCTAAATTTATAAAATACAATATGCATTCAATTATAAAAACCAGACAAGAAAAACAGAAGGAATTCTGGACTTGACAGGTACACAAATAGAGATGATTCTGTCAGATTAGTGATGGCAGCTGGTTTTAGCCACTGGCAAATCCACCTGCCACTTTATACATGTGTTCCTCCAGGGCCCTCAGAGAACTAACTTCTGACAAATGCTCTTCTTCAGATATCAGCACTCCCTACCCATCTTGTCAAGTCCTCTAGATTTCTCTTTATAAAACTCCATGTGTTTTCTAAACCTCAATGATTGAAAAGCAGCATTTAGTCAACATAAACTCATGACAAACATAACAATTCATACATTTAACTAGACAGTTCTTTCTGGTATACATAAATCCATTAAACAATTCTGTTTCATTCAACCAATAAGAATTTCCTGGTGCCAACGACCACAGTGAGTTGTAGTTCTCTATTTTCCCACATACACCACCTAGATGTTGAAGTTAATATTTTATGTGTATAGATGATATTCTCTGTTCACCTTTTAACTGGACAAAGCAACAATAAATTTAAAAGGGAGAAGGCAATGGCACCCCACTCCAGTACTCTTGCCTGGAAAATCCCATGGGTGGAGGAGCCTGGTGGGCTGCAGTCCATGGGGTCGCTGAGAGTCAGACATGACTGAGCGACTTCCCTTTCACTTTTCACTTTCATGCACTGGAGAAGGAAATGGCAACCCACTCCAGTGTTCTTGCCTGGAGAATCCCAGGGAGAGGGGAGCCTGGTGGGCTTCCATCTATGGGGTCACACAGAGTCAGACACGACTGAAGCGACTTAGCAGCAGCAGCAGCAAGTACTGACAATTGTTTTTTCATGGGCAAGCCAATGGAACAAGAACGAAACACAGATAAAAATGCCATAAATAAGGACAAAAACTTCTGACCTGTGGTTACTTATCTATTGTATACACTGCTTTTTAGTTCTGCCTTAAATTTGCCCTGCTTAGAGGGAAAGGAGTTCTTATCCCTTCCCCTCCCGTCTTCAGGCATTATTTGTCTTCCTGTTACTGCATGAGTCAGCACCACTGGATATGGACAGCTTCCTGCTGTTTATAAAGTGGAAAAGTCTTCTCCCTATGGAATGATACACCGTAGCTACAGCACAAACATGGTAAAAGATGCACCCAAAATGTGGTGGGAAAAAGTAAACACATGACAAAAATAAGAAACACAACAAAAACGCTACTGCTGAACGAACGTCAACATTGCTCATTCACATAATCTACCTTCCTAAAAACAAAAAGACACAACATACTGCTATTATCTTAGTCATTCCTAATAATGATATAATTACATAATAATTATTAACTCAGTAATTAGGAATGACATTTTCTTTATTAGTAGTTAAGCCTAATTTGCTTCAAAAAGACTTCCCTGACATCATACTCCTCGTACCTCCAAGTTAGGTTAGGTATCTTGATACATGCCTGAGGATATTTCACTCTCTGTCCTTAGTCAATAATATGACAATATTGTAACTCTATTTTTAGATTGATCTCCTCCACTGCAGAGCTTCTAGTTCTATCATTCTAATGAAGCATTTAATAAGACTACACAGAATTAGTGAATGCCTTTAATAAACATGGCATGTCACATTCATTACCTCATTTAATACTATAACTCATGAAGTATTATTAGCTCCATTTTATCTTTGAAGACATTTACCTAGAATCATAAGTAATTATAAGAATTATAACTAAGTGGTATTGAGGATTTAAACCCAGTTCTATTAAGCATCAAAGCCTGAGTACCTCACAGAGATAGCCTCATCCTATAATATACAAGAAGCATAGGATAATAAGGTAATCATGTCAAGATTTATTTATCTATTCAACACAAGCTTATTCACGAAAAATGCTTTTAACACTACGGACCATTAGCCTACCTCTCTTTGGTACTGATCCTTGTCTTAGGCAAAACAACACAAAGATTATACATTTCAACAATATGGGTTCCAATCCCAATTCCCCCACTTAATTCTCTGTGTCTTAGTTTCCTTATCTGCACAGTGTAGATAATAACACCCTCTACTTCATAAAACTAAGTAACACTGTCTGCTTGAAATGCTACCTGGCAGAGTATGAAGGGCCAGGTATTTGTTAAACAAAAACACTCTCATGGGGAGACTGTATCAAATCTGCTTAATGGCCAACTCTGTTGACAGCACAACATGTACTTTATTTATAGAGAAACACCTTGTAACCCAAATAGTTTTAAGTATGCCCTTAGGGCAAAGGAGCTAGGTGCAAGGGTGGACAGTGAGCAAACTGTCCCCAGGTACAAATGAAGACCTAACAGCTGTGAGAAGGAAGCAAAAGAGAAGCTAAGATGGTTTCAGACCTCCTCCAAAACAGCATTTTCCAAGTTGATTTTAGATCATTTAAAATAGTAGCTGTTAAGATTCTATTTACTTCAGTAAGTAGATTTTGTAAATATTGATTATGATCCTCCAACTGATGATTTAATTGATTTCAGTTCAGTTCAGTAGCTCAGTCGTGTCTGACTCTTTGCGACCCCATGGACTGCAGCATACCAGGCCTCCCTGTCCATCACCAATTCCCAGAGTTCACCCAAACTCATGTCCATTGAGTTGGTGATGCCATCCAGCCATCTCATCCTCTGTCGTCCCCTTCCACTCCCACCCTCAATCTTTCCCAGCATCAAGGTCTTTTCAAATGAGTCAGTTCTTTGTAGCAGGTAGCCAAAGTATTGGAGTTTCAGCTTCAATATCAGTCCTTCAACATCAGCTTTAACATAAGTCCTTAACTGATTTAGCATGGTATTATTCATCTTTTGAAAATACAAACTGGCATGTGTTACTTTCTAAATCAAGATTATATTTTGTAACTCCCCAACATCTGCACAAGGGTTTCTATTACTCTTAAAGAATTAATAAACCTAACTTCTTCACTCAAAGATTCTATTTTTAATAGAGAAAATAATTTAGAATGCTCTTTTTACTAAGACAACTCACACTTATGAAATGGAGCCTTGAGTATAAGAGATTATAAGACATATAAGTAGCTTTATTTCCCCTCTTTTCAAAAACAAGCTTCAAATCTCTAGGATGAGAATGAATGAGGAGCAGAATGAAAGAATTGTTTTTTAAAATGGCTAACAATGCTACCACCTCGACAGGAATGATAGTACCAATCAACACTGTAGACTAAAAGGGGGGAAAAAAGTAATGAAATTTGAAAACATCTTCAACCAAGAAACAATAGGAAGTTGGCTATGATAACTTAAAGCTATTTATTTGAGTAAATTAGCACCTGAAAGAGAAGGGGGGGGTGGGGAAAGCTTCGTGTAATGAGACTGCAGAATAACTCTTTCAATAGAACAGTAAAAGGAGAGCCATACATGAGAAAATGTGTTCAAGTTCAGTCTGTTTTGCAGTCCTTATTCAATTAGTATTGAAGGATCAGATCAAAGATCTGTTGAATTATTCAACAATTTAAGGCATAATTGATTCTGCAGGAATACTCAACCAACATTACTTTCTGATTTCCCAATTTTTTTTCTTTAGAAATGACATTCTTCTAGAGTTTAAATATGCCTTTCTTCTTTTTTCTTTTAATCCTTCTTTCTATCTACTATATTCTGGCATGAAAGTCATGGATGACATAAAAAGGATACTTGATGTATTTTCCATATTAGTAAAATCCTTCAGTTTTTTTTTGGTCTTAAAGAAAGTCTTCCTTCCCACAAATCCTGTCTATATAACTCAATGTTTCACTTCACAAAACACTTTAGTCAAGCTAAAGTGAAGTTCCATTCAGATTACTACAAATCTAACAGGTAATTTATTGTATTTCAAGCCATTTTAAGCAATGAGACAATTTATATCAAACAAGATGTGTGAAAAAAGCATTTAAAGCCTTTAAAAAAAATCAATCATCAATATCTCATTTTTATTTCTTAATCACAAAATGCTCAAAACTTCAAAAATAAAAGCGAATGGCCTCAAAGGTTAATTACATAACATGGCTTGCAGGTCTTTCATCTAATCCTGTTTCTTCATTAGCCTCATTATTTCCTCATCACCCTCTCACTTAACGGTATATATTCCAGCCACAAAGAACATCTCCCTGTTCTTCAAACTCTCTTAAGGCTTGACTCTAAACTTCTGCACAGACTATGTCTTCACTTGCGCACTCCTCCTCTCTTGGCACCTCCTCGTGTAGCTAAATGCCACCTGTCCCTCTGGTCCTGTTCAGTTGCCACTTCCCAGTAGGACACCTTCCCTGACTCCTTAGGGCTGAGGGTAAGCAGCCCCTTTCACTCCTACAGCAGCTTGTTCTCCATAATAGCCTACAGAAGTTATACCTTCTTTCACGCCAAATCCTAAGAACAGTGGCTGGCAATACATGACAACCTTTCACCACTCACATCCCTATAGACCACTGTCAAGAAGATATAATACTGGGAAAAACACAGTTCTCCCAAAGAGGAATTACTGCAAAGCTATTCTCCACCATTGTTTTCAAATACAACAGAAGTCTTACGTGAGAAAAAGAGCACTACATCTTCCCAGATATTTGTACTTAATATTATTGAAAGTTTTCTCCATGATCCAAGGAATGCTGGCAATTTGATCTCTGGTTCCTCTGCCTGTTCAAAAGCAAGGAAGTTCCAGAAAAACATCTACTTCTGCTTCACTGACTATGCTAAAGCCTTTGACTGTGTGGATCACAACAAATTGTAGAAAGTTCTTAAAGAGTTGAGAATATCGGATCACCTTGCCTGTCCCCTAAAAAACCTGTATGTGGGTCAAGAAACAACAGTTAGAACCGGACACAGAACAAATGATTGGTTTAAAATTGGGAAAGGAGTACAACAAGGCTGTGTATTGTCACCTTGTTTATTTAACTTCTATGCAGAGTACATCATATGAAATGCTGGACTAGATAAATCACCAGCTAGAATCAAGATTACCAGTAGAAATATCAATGACCTCAGATATGCAGATGATACCACTCCGGGCAGAAAGTGAAAAGGAACTAAAAGACCTCTTGATGAGGGTGAAAGAGGAGAGTGAAAAAGCTGGTTTGAAACTCAATATTAAAAAAATGAAGATCACAGAATCCAGGCCTATCACCTGATGGCAAATAGAAGGGGAAAAAGTGGAAATAGTTACAGATTTTACTTTCCTGGGCTCCAAAATCACTGTAGACAGTGACTCTTCTGGCACCCCTCTCCAATACTGTTGCCTGCTCCTTGGAAGGAAAGCAATGACAAACCTAGACAGCATATTAAAAAGCAGAGACATCACTTTGCTGACAAATGTCTGTAGAGTCAAAGCTATGTTCTTTCCCATATGGATGTGAGAGTTGGATGATAAAGAAGGCTGAGCACTGAAGAAGTGATGCTTTTGAATTGTGGTGCTGCAGAAGACTCTTGTGATTCCCTTGGACTTCATGGCGATCAAACTAGTCAATCCAAAAGGAAACCAACCCTGAATATTCATTGGAAGGACTTATCCTGAAGCTGAAGCTCCAATACTTTAGCCACCTGATTCAAAGGGCCAATTCACTGGAAAAGACCCTGTGCTGGGAAAGATTGAGAGCAGGAGGAGAAGGGGGTGGCAGAGGATGAGATGGTTAGATAGCATCACCAACTCAATGACATGAACTTGAGCAAACTCCGGGAGACAGTGGAAGACACAGGAGCCCGGCATGCTGTAGTCCACAATTTAGTGACTGAACAACAACTACTGAAAGTAAAATCTAAAAACCAAACTCATTCCAAAATTCATCCAGAATTTAACAAAAGAACTTGTATGTTTTCTTCAGACCAAACACCCCAAACTATGAAATATTATGTATGTAATAGTCCACCTGGGCCTTCCCCAATGTCTCAGTGTAAAGAATCCACCTGCAATGCAGGAGACACAACTTCGATCCCTGGGTAAGGAAGATCCACTGGAGGAGGGCATGGCAACCCTCTCCAGTATTGTTGCCTGCAAAATCCCATGTACAGAGGAGCCTGGTGAGATACAGTCCATAGGGTCATAAAGAGTCAGACATGACTGAAGCAACTGAGCTCACACACGCATGTGCGTGTACACACACACACACACACACACACACACGTCCACCTATCTATTTCTTTTAACTGCCTTTCTTTGCTGGAAGCTTTCTGTGTAAAGAGGTTGCATTTACATTTAACCAAGGTTTTGTATCAATGTTATGGAAACCTACCACATTAAACAACAAAGGAAATAAAAAGAACCTTCAAAGAAGGACCCCCACACTGAAATTTGTAACGTAAACCTCTAGAACACAACAAAATACCTAAGCAGTAATTTGATTCATCAAAGTGAAAGTCTCTCAGTGGCGGCCGACTCTTTGTGACCCCATGGAATAGTCCCTGGAATTCTTCAGGCCAGAATACTGTAGTGAGTAGCTGTTCTGTTCTACAGGGGATCTTCCCAACCCAGGGATCGAATTCAGATCTCCCACATTACACACGAATTCTTTACCAGCTGAGCCACCAGGGAAGCCCAAGAATACTAGAGAGGGTAGTCTACCCCTTCTCCAGCAGATCTTCCTGAAACAGGAGTCAAACCTGGGTCTCCTGCATTGCAGGCTGATTCTTTACCTAATTCATACATCTGGAAGCATAGTTGTTGACTTTGATGTAAAGGGAACAATGCTGATTTTTTTTTCCTGAAGATCAATCTTTTTAAAATAGCTTCAGTCTTTAATCAAAATTTAAATTCCTCTTATGCCAGCTCAATCTTTTTCACTGAATTTTTTTCACAGTTACACATTTTCATTTTTCTTCATTAGTCCTTTTTTTTTTAAGTCCCCCCCGCCATTTCTGAAAAAATGTATGGTACTCTCCCATATATTAAATTCACCATCCCATCTTACATTCATGTACTACATATTAATTAGACATCTATTGTGTCTAATGGGAAATGGGATTCTCCATTTTTAAGAACACATGAAAAGACTTTATTTTTTTAGAACAATTTTAGATTTAAAGGGAAACAGAATGGAAAGTTACAGACCTCCCTTCGGCCCACCTCTCACAGTATTCCCTACTATTAACATCTTGCCTGAGCATGATACATCTGTTACAACTGAGCCAATACTGAAAAGTCAAAGTGAAAAGTGAAAGTCACTCAGTCATGTCCTACTCTTTGCGATCCCATGGACTATACAGTCCCTGGAATTCTCCAGGCCAGTGTACTGGAGTGGGTAGCCTTTCCCTTCTCCAGGGGATCTTCCCAACCCAGGGATTAAACCCAGGTCTCCTGCATTGCAGGCAGATTCTTTACCAGCGGAGCCACAAGGGAAGTCCAATATTGATACATTATTATTACCTAAATCCACAGTTACAATTAGTGTTACTTTTCATGTTCTACAGTTGTGTGAGTTTTGACAAATGCGGGTCACATATCCACCACTATAAACCATACAGAGTAGTTCAAATGCCCTAAAAACCCTCTGTGTCTCACCTAATGTGGACTCTTGCTCTCCTGTGCTTCCTGAGCCTCTGGGTATCACTGATGCTTTTACTTGCTCTATAGTTCTACCTTTTCCAGAAAATCACACAGCTGGAATCATACAGCATGTAACCTTTTCAGATTTCACTTATTTCATTCAGCAATAAAGATGTGAGGTTTTTCCCTTTTCGTCATGGTTTTACAGCTCATTTCTTTTTTATCTCTGCCCCGGTTTGTTTACACTTTCACTTATCGAAGGACATCTTGTTTGTTTCCACGTTTTGTCAATTTTGAATAAAGCTGCCATAAACATTCATGTGCAGGGTTTTACATGGACATAAGTTTCCAACTTATTCTGGTTGAGTTGGTATTTTTGTAAATATGAAAAAGCATAGCTCATGCGTTTGTTTTTTCCCTAACAAAACTAACACCTGTTTTTTTTTCTCTCTGATTTCCTAACTCCTGCCAACTCTTTCATTTGCAATTAGTTACCTGTATTTATATAACTAAGTATGTAAGAGTTTCTAATGGTTCTTGTCTCTCCAGAGATTCTTGCACACCCAGGATCAAGTGGGGTGCACATTCAATTCAAACATGCACACAATTCCCATTAGAAAAGTCAGCCACCACTTCTACAGAGATGTACACAGCCTTACAAAATGCTCACCAAAAATTAAAATAAATCATACATGTATACAGGCTTTATCTTTTTCCATTGACAATCCTTAGTTAAAGCCAATCAATGATATTTATTAAATATTAACTATAAGTCAGTATTTGGCTGCAAACAATCTCTACTTTCTGTTGATCAGTGGTTTGGTGAGAGTTCTCTCTATATCAATGACATACAATGTTCTCCTTAAACAGAAATTTCCACGAAAACTGAAGCAATCAGTCATAATTCTAAGATAGTGACTATATTTTAGTTTTATAAGTCCCCTTCCTAATCTCCTGGAAGCCACGTTGACTTAACTTAAAGCCTAAATAAATCAGATATTTTTCCCTAGTCACAATGTGGAGCCTGCCTAATATATAAAATGCATATTTATAATACAGACCCACTTCTCAATTCTTACATGGCAGCAAACAAAAAGGAATAAAAGCTAAAAAATTAAGTACAGTTTTTTTTAACTGTGACTTTAAAGTTTAATGTTTTGGAATAAATTTAACACTGCATTTACTTTATTCTTTCTATACAACTGTTTTTCATTGAAGCATAGTTGATTTATAATGCTGTGTTAGTTTCAGGCGTACAGCACAGTGATTCAGGTTTTTAGATGAATATGAATATTCTTTTTCAGATTCTTTTCTTTTATAGGTCCGTACAAAATATTGAATATAGTTCCCTCTGCCATAAAGTAGGTCCTCGTTGGTTATCTATTTTATATAATATATATGTCTATACACTTTTTAAAAAACTATAAGCTTATAACTTAGAGTTAAAGTTATAACTATATAATATAAAGGACAGTATTTTTCAATGTATTTTATTTAAAAATTATCTTGTTATTAATCTCCCTGTCATTTATCAGCCCTGCACTATTACTTCACTACTCCAAATCTGCCTCTCACTAGCTTTCAGAATTAGCTCCTCTGAAATAGATGGGAAAACAGTGTCAGACTTTATTTTTTGGGGCTCCAAAACTACTGTAGATGGTGACTGCAGCCATGAAATTAAAAGACGCTTACTCCTTGGAAGGAAAGTTTATGACCAACCTAGATAGCATATTCAAAAGTAGAGACCTTACTTCGCCACAAAGGTCTATCTAGTCAAGGCTATGGTTTTTCCAGTGGTCATGGATGGATGTGAGTTGGACTGTGAAGAAAACTGAGAGCCGAAGAATTGATGTTTCTGAACTGTGGTGTTGGAGAAGACTCCTGAGAGTCCCTTGGACTGTAAGGAGATCCAACCAGTCCATTCTGAAGGAGATCAGTCCTGGGTGTTCATTTTT
>NW_011494835.1:5646223-5646803 GCF_000754665.1 Bison bison bison | reverse complement strand
TGCACATATATACATACATATAAAATGTTTAATTTACATAACTACACACACACACACACACACAGATGACATATAAAGCAAGCATCCATGCCTTCAAATGTCCAAAACTTACTGAGCCTACAAGTTCAATTTACTTACTATCAAAATCAAATTGATACACATCACTGCTTATTACATACTAGGTCCTCCCTACTCAAATATTCCCAGTGAAATTAGTGTATGAATCACCCAATTCTCTTGTCATTCTTCACCCAAGAAATGTAACAACAATGCTCCTTCTAAGAAAAATAGTCTTGCTTAGGTTTTTAAAGGGTATTTTACCTATTTTAAAAATTATCTTGTACTTTTTTTACATACTTAATGACAGAGCTTACTCCAAATAACAAGATACTATTTTTTAAATGTATATATATATACACACACACACGTATGTATGTATTTTAAATCACTTGAGCTCAAAAGAAACTAGTTAATTAAAATAAAACATGCCTGTTCTATACATCAGTGTCTCTTTTGCTATCTCGTATACAGGGTTATCGTTACCATCTTTCTAAATTCCATATACATGCGTTAGTATACT
>NW_011494835.1:5621986-5646123 GCF_000754665.1 Bison bison bison | reverse complement strand
CCCTCTGGGCCGTCCAGTGCACCAGCCCCAAGCATCCAGCATCGTGCATCGAACCTGGACTGGCAACTCGTTTCCTACATGATATTTTACATGTTTCATTGGAAGGACTGATGCTAAAGCTGAAACTCCAATACTTTGGCCACCTCATGCGAAGAGTTGACTCTTTGGAAAAGACCCTGATGCTGGGAAGGATTGGGGGAAGGAGGAGAAGGGGACAACAGAGGATGAAATGGCTGGATGGCATCACCGACTTGATGGACATGAGTTTGAGTAAACTCTGGGAGTTGGTGACGGACAGGGAGGCCTGGCGAGCTGAGATTCATGGGGTCCCAAAGAGTCGGACACGACTGAGCGACTGAGCTGAACTGAACCATCCAGAGGGAAAAGTGATGCCCTCCTCGGCACCCACTCCATCTCCCGTCTGCTGTGGTTTAGAAATAACACCTGCTCAGAAACAGACCCCTCCATACAGACCTCAGGGCTCCTGAACTGTGTGCTTCCTGAGTCTCTCTGCTACAAAGCAAATCCTGAAACCACATAGCTTCCTTGTGACCTCAGAAACGAAGATCAACCTTCTATCCATACCTCTGACCTGGGCTAGCAGTGTCAGAAGTAGGGTTTGTGTAAGGCAGTCCTAATATCTGCCCATGGCACTTTCACCTTCAAAGTTTTTCTGATTTAGACAATAAATTATGTGGTCCCCTTGATCAAAAGCACCCAGTCACACTCATTCACTTTCCATATTCCCTACTGTCCCTTTAAACAGCCACCCATGCCAATACCCAGCCCCTTCACGCCACCGGCTGTCAAACTTACAGAACTTCAACTACAGGAGTTCCACAACCACTATTTTTCACTTACACTATATGCTATGAACGAGTGACTTTAAATTTCTACAAATTTTTTTTCTGAAAACTGAGTGGTTTTCCCTTAAAGCATTTTCCCAACTAAAAAGTGCCATAAAAATGACTTGCATCAGACTTAGGAGTGTAACATCCTTCTTGAATAAAAGAATCTCAAGCCAATCACCTTCTCACTAAGAAAAGTTTGTTAAATGTTATAAAGTCACAATAGGAACTACTGTAGGGAATTCAAGATTCATAGTAAAGATAAGCACCTGGAATTCAAGTCAGTTTTAAAAAAGAAGAAATCATGGCCACAAAACACCCAATTCATTTTACAGATAGCAAGACAAAAAAAAAAAATGTGATCCAGGAACAACAGAGGGATGAGTAAGAATACAGTGGGAAATGAGTTTTCAGTGGTTTAATGAAGGGTCCGAGGATTTAGAGAACAGAATGAACTAAGGCAACAAAGATGCTTCAGGAGGTACTGAAGAGGTAGGAGCAGAGAGAGGCAGGGAGCAGATGACCGGCAGTATCAGACACCTGATCACGCTTCATCTGTATATACAGCCGACAATCATTCAGAATTTCCATTAGGGAGCAGTGAAGAAATGCATTCCTGTGACTTGCGTGTGATAACTGCTAAAGGGTGAGTGCTGCATATAACTTGTCTTGTGTCAGAATTAGCCTGGCCCATCAGAAGATTAACTTGCAGAGTCATTTATCAGCTCAAATGTGCTTGGTCTGAAACTTGATTGAAACCAGCTGAGCCGATGACTTCACCGCAGACTTTTCACTACAGAAAGGGCAAGCTCTGTGAGGTCAGGAAGCAGAACTAAGCTCGGTGCACAGAAGCCAAGCTGCAAGAGGGAAGAGCCAAGGCAAGTCAGAGGAGGAGAGGCTCATTCCAAGAAGCAGCAAGGGTGAGCAATTAACTCAGAGAGAGCTGCAGAGATGAAAGAACACAATGGAAATTTTCCTTTAAGGACTGGGGCTGCTGTCTCTACCCGCGATGTAAATCTACAGCAAAGCCTCCAAGGAGAAACTGATGGAAGCTATTTCAGGTTTTCAGTTCTTGACACTGCATTAAACTGTAGCATCATTATGGGAGGTGCATTCAGGAAGTCGGCTACTCAACATGTACTAATTGAGTACCTACTATAGATCATGGACTGTTGTAGGAACTGGGAATACATTTGTGAATAAAATGGACAAAAGTCACTGGAATGAAAGATAGTTAATAAACAGACAATAATAAAGCATGTCAAAAAAAAGCGTGGAGAGAAAATTAAAATGAGAAAGTGGTTCAGTGGAGAGTGGTGATATTTGAGCAAAGACTTAGGGAGATGGGGAGATGAGCCATTTGGGTACCCAGGAGAAGAGCAGGGTCGGCAGAGGTAACAGTGAATGCCAAGGCCTTGAGCTAGGAGCGTGTTTTCTGTGGTGAAAGAACATCAGGACGGCCAGTGCTGCTGGTCAGAAGGAGCAAAGGGAAGCAGGCATTGGAACAAATTAATTTCATTTAGACAGGCAAGGGTTCTGCTAGTGGCTGGATAAGAACGTTGGCTCAGGAAAGAGTTTGTTATCTCAAGATAGAAAAATTATAGCACGTTTTTCTGCTAATGGGAAAGATCCAGTAAGGAGGGAAAATAATGCTGCAGAAGAGAGGAACTTGCCAGGGCAATGCCCCTGCCCCCAGGTAGTTAAAAGGAGGTGAGATCTAGTGAAGATGGGGGTCTGCCCTTCCCCCATCTTTCTGTCACAGTGAAATTGATGTGTACTGGCTACAGGGTGATTTGGTTTGCTTATGTTTTTTAATAAAATTGTCTTGGCCAGGAATGGCAGTGGGTCAGAAAAGCTTGCCACTATTGCTGAAAGTCTTCAGTTATTTGGGCTATGCATAGCTGGTTTTAAATGAATCAAATGTAATAACGAGAATGGAGTAGAACATACAACATCCATCTCAGGAAAACAAACTCCTGTTGGTAAATTTCTTTTCCTTTTCCCATCCTTCCAAAATTTTGTTTCAATTTTATATGACAAAATAATAATCTTCTACTCAATCAGTGAAAACACTTAACAAAGGCAGCTTGCCAGTTATCATGGGTGTTTCTTCCTGCACTTGGTTCCTAAATGACAAAGCACAAGAAGGGAAACAGGAGGAACAGAATTTGCATTCAACACACACTAAGATCTTAGCCCAGAAGTACAGCCTCATGGTCTTTCCATATCTACAAAAATTGAATTTAACTTTGATAGTTCTCTACCACATACCTTTTCTTGGGAAGATCTAGTCCAGATAACAAGAACTTTTCATCATCTTCCCATCAGTGATGAGTTTAAAAGTGCCTTGGAATTATTCTCTATGAGTGCAGGTTAACTCCACTAGGAAAATCATTGAAATATGGCTTCACTGCTAAAACCTATTTTGAAACGGGGTGCTTCTGAGCCCTAGTAACCACTTCATATCTATCTGGTGGCAGAGAGCCAGAGCTAAGTGGTGACAGAAAAACAACAGTTTTTCTCTCCTATCTGTGAAAATCAGAAGATGGTAAAGATTAGGACGAGAGGGATGTGATGGACTGACCTCACTGGAATGCAGCGGAGAACCTCAAGTCTGACCTATGTGTCTAGAGCGCTTCCCAGACGACTGCTTCAAGTCAGGACAAACCCCCGGGGGCCTATCCTAGAGGAGGGGTATCCAGCACGTCCTCTGCTATCTGACTGACTTCTGGGCTCCTCATGGGGCTCCCATGTGGAATAACTGTCTGACTCACACTTGCTCTGGGTGCTTCTCACTGACTCTTATTTCCTCTTTGACCTGACTGTGGACTTTGTCAGTTCAGTTTAGTTCAGTCACTCAGTCGTGTCCAGCTCTTTGTAATCCCATGGACTGCAGCACACCAGGCTTCCCTGTCCATCACCAACTCCCAAAGCTTGCTCAAACTCATGTCCAGCCTCTGTCGTCCCATTCTCCTCCTGCCTTCAATCTTTCCCAGCATCAGGGTTTTTTTCTACCCTGATGGGCATCAGGTTGACTTTGTACCCCCAAATAATTTTCTTGCCAAGGGATGTCCATAGACTGCCACTAGGGTGATTTAGCATATGGGCTGTAAGTACTTAGCACCTCAGCACGTTTCCCTTCCTGAACCTGCTGAGGTGCAGGGAGTAAGCCAAGGCTCCCACTCTCCTCACTAGGACTTCCCTGGTGGTCCAGTAGTTAAGAGCCTGAATGTCCACTGCCAGGGACTCGTGTTCAATCCACGGTCAGGGAACTAAGATACTGCACGGCTCACAATCAAAACAAAAAGAAACACATCTGGTCCACAGAAAGGACAAACCTGTTCCTGGGGAAGTCCTCAACACACGGATTGTGGGCTTATAAATAGCTACTCAAATTCTGATGTTCACACAATCAGTTGTCATCATAGGTGTCTTTCCTACTTGTTTTTGACCTACCTGGGTTAAGTATTATTCAATTGAAATGTATTACTTAAGAAGTGATTTTTATAATTTTATATTTTATATGTGACACAAATATCACAATCGCCATCAACTCTTTCTTCATGCTTTCAATAATTAAAAAAAAAGCTTGAAAATTAAAACCTGCACTACTCAGATTTCACACACATTTTCAGCATTATGATTTTACCAAAAAACAAGTTTTCAGAAAAGACCTGAATTTCAAAGGGATGGTTTTCAAATACCCAGTTTTACCACTGAATTGATCAACAACATAGGTTCAGATAAAAGAAAGTATCTGGCCCCTAACAGAGCATCTCACTTTGTGCCTTGAGGTAGCATAACACCTAAGCCTTCCTTTCCTCACCTATAAAAAAGGCACAGACAAATACACTCACACTGTGGCCTTGAGCTGTAAAATGTTCAATGACTTCCTTCCACATAATATTATAAATTATTAGTCTCCCAGCTTAGGAAATGTTATCAACATATACTGAAATAATTTGTAAGTTTAAAAAATGTAAGTAGTCAAGTGCAGTATGAGTTAATAAAATTTTGAATTTAGAAAATCAATGCTTGCAGAGAAAAAGATCTAAGTAATGTGGCAGACAATTCTCAAGATCGCTGCCACTTCCTTTCCCCTGAGCTACTGCCATCCGCAGAGCTATACCTGTATATATACCTGTATATACAAAGCCATAACTGTAATTCTTTAACCCAACCTGACTTTTCACCCAAGCTGACTGATTCAAGGGTAGACATACAAGACTGAGGCTAAAACAATCAGAATGTCCCTCCCTGGAAGTTGTCATTTTGCTCTGATAAACACAGCCTGGAAGCATCTAAGTCATGATAACAGCAACTATATAGAGTCCATCACTCCTGCTTCTAAAGACCCCAAAGCAATACTGAGTCCTTAGGGCCATTCTTGGCTCCTTTCTACCCTCATTAATACTGATAGCTGTTATGCCCAGGATTCCTTTAAGCACTGAATACTTTTAATTTAAACTATTTAAAACTAAGTAAAATTTAAAATCCAGGTCTTTAGTTAAACTGGCCACATTTCAAGTGCTCACTGATTACATATGGCTACCAGCTACCATACTGGACAGGCCAGATTTAGAGAGTGTTTTCATCATCAAAGCAAGTCCTATTAAAAAAACACTGCCCCAGATCCTTCTGATTAACTTCCTTTTATCTTAAGCCACTAAGGATCAGAATTTGTTTTGTTTTATGTCTATGTATTTTATATTTGCACTCATAAAAGTCTGAAATAGGAGGCAAACTGGTAACTTTATGGAAATTTTTTAAAGGACTTCTGGGTACTCTCGGAGGTCCTAAGTCTTGGAGTTAATGTCACTTCAAAACTTTTAAGTTTACTCACATCATTCCTGAACTTCTCCTGAGTCACGGAATCATGGAATTTAAGAACTTGGGAAAACTTCAGCAAATATCTAATTTGATTTCCTGTTTTTCATACATGAAGAAATGAAGACCCAGAAAGCTTGTAATTTGCTTTTGTTTCTGAAAACACTTAAATTTATTTTAATAGGTTAAGACAAGATTAATAAGAAACCAACTAAACAGTAATACACAACATAACTCTGCAAATCTCATGATTAAACAAGTAACCAGGCATGAAGTTTAAATATTTATTTACTCACCAAGCTATTACTACACCAGTTCCTTCCTGCTCCCCACCCCCATCTCTCTCTTTTTTTTCATTTATTTTGTAAGGTACATTCACAATGGTTACCATAGTTTCCAACGTCATAATATCTAAAAGGCCCAGAATACATTCTGTACTTTCAAATCAGAGAGCAGACAAATACATTTTTATTGTAATTTTCATTTTGCACTGGAAAATTTATGTTCAAATCGGCCACATAATTAGTTATCTGTACAGACTGAAATCTGGATAGCTGGCGATGTTTTTACTCAGTTGCTCTGAAACAAACAGTAACTGAACATTATTTAAAATATGTGTATTAAAATGTCACACCTACACATCAGTAGATTTAAACTTGCTAAAGCAAGTTCTCTCAGCATCTCCACAAAGCATATGTGTTCTTTATAACAACAATAACAACAAAAAACACTTCAAAATCATACATCTGAATATTGGCAGTAGATGAGGATTCTGACATTCCATCAGACTCACTTCTCACACCTAACTATGGGTCATCCACCCAGCAGAGAGAATTTACAGGTTACTTTCCGGTAAATACAGAATTCAATAATCATGCAATGTTAATTTTTCCAGAAAGGATTGTTTTTAAACAATTATTGTTTATGACCTCCCAATCACCCTTTCCATTAAAGATAAATGCCTTACATGTTTTCCCATATACTGATTTGTATCTTACATGACCAGTTGATAAAGAAATGGAGTAAAATACAACCCCTGCATGTATCAAATCAGTGCAGATCCATATTTCTGTATGATTTTTCCTTCTTAACAGTAAACAAGCAAATGTTTCCCCCTGATCATATCACATCACATAAGCCAATGTTCCAAATTTTCTGAGGCAATGATACACATTTCAAAAAATTAGCCAATGCTACTACATTTTCTCTTCCCTTTCAAACACAAGCAATATATGTATACATAAATAAATACTTGTATATAAAATATATACATATATATATATGTATGTACACACATACACTTGTTTCAAAAAGTTTTCTAACGTGTAGGGCGTTGGCCATTTCTATCTCAGGAAAAGAGTTCTCCCAAGACCACAGAACATGACCCACAAAATCAACAAGGGGAAGTCCTGCACTTAGTGACTGTTGCTATGAATCATGCGTTAATCAAAGGTGGTGTGAATCATCGAAAAAGAGTCTAGGGAGCACAGGCCAAGAACTTGCAGTCTTTCAGCAAAGGTTTTAGCAGGTAACTTACACAAGAAAAACCAAAAAGCAACCAGCATAAACTTCAACGCCTCAATTGCGTGGCTAGCGCATATGTTCTGTAGAGAAAAATGTACAAAAACCAATAAGTATATCCTAAAGAAAATGAATGCCAATACCAACCATTATCTTGGCCTTCACTCAAACACCTGACTCCTTTGAAACACTGCATACACCATGGAGGGGGGGCGGGGTCACAAATTAGTCGGGTCATAAAGTTTCGCACCTGGAAATATTTACTACATTAATAAGTTACCAAAAAGGAGGACAAATCACAGTGTCTTATGAATGGAAATTATGGAGTTGATTATTTTAATAAAAATCAAACCACTGATTAAAAAACAGAAACTTTCTTGCACAATTGAAGGGGCTCTTGAACCAAACTCACAGCATGAGCAGGCCCTCTCTTCATTTCAAATGGAACTCTGAACACTATTACAGGCTACTCTATCTGTAGAATTCTGCCAAAGGTTTATTTTAACCCTCCCTCCAATACTGATTAGTTACACTAAAGCTATGAAAAATTCAGTATAAGCGATTCAGCTTCAGCAGCCCCAGCTGGTTATGACAAGCCATCAAGAGAGGATCTGGAGACCTACAAAAGGAACCTGGTCCTTTAACAAGGTTTGAGTAAGTGGGTGAGCTGTCACCTGTGACAGGGTTTGGCCTCTCGGAGGAAAATGCCTTAGCTGGAGCAGCCCAGGGTCAGTTTTCAACAGCTGGGACTTGAACCTTTAGGTTGTTAAAAAGTCATTGGTAACATTTTTTCTAGTGGAAGACATATATATTTTCTCCAGCAGTGTTAGGCTGTACACAGGAGGAAAAAGGTGCATGTGTATATAAGAGTGATACATCTTTTCTCATAAAATAAGGGGGAAAAGCACTTCAAGACTACATTTACTAAACATTTAATGTTTAAAGATTAAATAAAAGATCATTCTCCAATCTGTATTTCATTTCTCAAGCCCAACTACTTCAGGGGCAGTCGGGAGGAGGCAAATAACAACGAGCAGAAATACCTACGCTAATTTATCTTTCTCTAGCAAAGTTTAAAATTTTTGGAATAGTCATCTGCGTTATGGCTTTGACTTTTAAAGATACTGAAATATATGTGTTTAACTATGAGAAACACAACTGAAGAGTCACATTCATTTTTCTACTCCCCTTTTAATGTATATATTTAGTGCTGAAGCACCAAAAAGCAATAGAGAAAGGAGTCTTTAGAAAGAACTGATGAACTTTTCTACTTGACAGGGATCTTGTTTTGAAAATACTCATCATGAAAACACAAGGTTCTGATCAAAACCGTGGCAAAGCAGTTTAATTTTCCTGGATATGTGGTCCAGCCCTCCATGTGGGAGGATGAAGTTCAGATGCTCTGGAGAGTCCATCTTCTACTCCTATTCAAGTGTACAGAGTCCTCTGCTTAAAGGACCCAACGCTCTACATCCAAGTCAAGCCAACAGTTACCAGTTTCAACTGAAACTGGAACAGAATTATTACTTTTTTTGCTTTTCCAAGATATATGGATCACATGGCATATAAAAAAATGCACACATAACAGAGCTAGTTAGGTCTCTTAACTTCTTTTAATTAACGTGGGGAAAATGCCTAAATATGTTTTGGTAAATTTTTCCAAAGACACACTTCAAAGTTATCTTGCTAATCAATGGTTGGTAATTTAAGTTCTGTGCAATCTCAAAAAAATGCAAGTGAAAACAACAGTTCCAACAGCCCAGTTCCTGTCTCCTTGTACCTTTATTTTCCCCTCCTTGCCTAGACTATTGAAGTCAGACAGGTTGAGGAGACAGTCACCTTCGAGAAAGCCCTTTGCCCTGCCAGGTGAAAGTCATGCCAGCAACCAAAGTAGAATCTGATACAAAAATAGGAGCCGAAGGAATCCAGGGAAAGCAAAGGACATTGTGCGGCCGGTTCAGATGGCCAAAAGCGCAAAAGAGGTAACTGAAGCTTAAGGCGATATCTGAAGGAGCTCAAGGATTCACGTCTCCTACCCACTTTAGTGAGGTAAATGAATAAAACACTAAAATGGCCAAGTGGCAGACTGAAAAACCAATGAGTTTATTATATAATGTTGCAGAGCTACAGGTAAAGGACATTAATCTACTTTTTTCACATGTCTTTGTTTATACACAAAGGCCATTTACTTGACTGAGGTAAAAGAATGGTTACTGTCATCCAAAAAAAAAAGAAAAAGATTGCAATGGTGTCCATACAAAGTAAATAAGTGTGAAATTAACACCACTCAACATCAATACATGATACTAAATATGGTATTAATCATTCTTATGTCACCTCACATTTAGACACCCTAGGCCAAATAAATTCATGGCTAATACTTTTTTTAGAAAGGAGAAAGAGATTGATATTAAAATAGTGCCACCAAAAGCAGAAATAAAGTTAAGGGGTTTACAGGAGTCAAAAGCAGGTTAGTGACAAAGGCATGATGCTGTCTCAGAGGTAGAAAAAATATTATTTGTATATTTAAAAAACTAAAGGAAGCAGCTGTCTAAACATTTTGGCTTTTTTTTCCCCCCAGAAAAAAAAATGTTCATATGCTGTTCTGAGGATAGAAATAATCCAAGCTGAGGCGATGTTTAACCCATTAGAATACACACACACACACACACACACTCACAATCACACACAGTGAAGTGCCTCATGTCCCTCCCTCCTTCCCCTTTTTGATCTGAGGCATTTCCTCCTAACTTGACTGCAAGAAGGAAATCCTGAAAGCCACGGTCAACGACAAATACCTTGGTTTTCAAAAAGCTTAACTGCTTTGTTCGTAACTTTTCCGCTCATATGAACTGTAAATCTTTGAAAACGGAACTATTTGAGACCACAAAAGGTGTTACTCTTTCTGTCATCCTCTACTACTTCTTAGTCACATTTTTAAGAGATGGATCAAAGGAAATAAAGAATACTTTCAGCATAACTTGGGCAGTACAACAGTCTGCACAGTAAGACTAAAAAACACGAAGCTCTAACTTGCTGGTTTCAATTTTTAAAAAAGGACATGAGAATGCCATCTTTTACAAACTACCATTATAAATTTAATGCTAATCTAACTTTATGAAAAAGACATATCTACAGTAAAAAAAAAATGTATCAAGTACAATTGCAACAAAAAACAGCTCAAATCTAGAATATGCATGTTTACTGTCCTATCTCCTTCATCTTTATATATCAAAATACATACTGGTCACATAGATGTAACCATGGTTCCCTTACAGTTTCATACTCTGCATTTTCACTTAACATTAAATTATAATACTTTCCATATGCCCCACATATTTGCAGTTATAATTTCATTAAGAATTTCAAATATTCCACAAATTTAATAAGCTATTTATTCCCTTGCTTACTTATTTCTACAATGCCCTCTTACAGAATGGGCTTGACGTGGAATCATCATTTGGGGGCATGATCATGATTTCTATGATTCTATTGTTAGACACTTAGAGTGTTTCCAATTGTTTTTTCTCCCATTTGGAGCTAAACCTGCAATGAGTAACTTCATGTAATACAGCTCCCTTCCTCAGTTAAATAATTTCTTCCTAATGAATCAAAAGCTGTAAACAATTTTTAGTAACTATAATGCCTCATTGCTTTTCCAAAATGTCCCCATTTATAATACCAAGAATGATAAATTAAAACAAATATCCAATAATTACTTCAATATTGAGACAGTTTGGAGTTAATTTTTTAAATTCTTTTAACTTTTTTCACGTTATAGAATTAAATAAATAATACATGCACATAGATAAATTTCAAACATGTATTTGCCAAAGTCTAAAGTAAAATCAGTGTTCTCTCAACTCCTAAACTCCAGTCTCACTGTTAAGAATTTGGAGTGTATTTCTTCCTGTACATATATTTATATATATATATATATATGTAGGATTAATATTTCTTTCATTTTACAATACTAAATGTCTTCCTATCTTCAAATATGAGCCCATAATAGACCCTCTATGCCTTCTGTAATATGATTCTGTCTCATTCAAATATCACTCAATTCCAGTTATACACTCAGTATAGCAACATCACTAAGAATTATATCAATACTCAGGGAACCACCACTCCTGCATAACCTAAAACAGAAGATAATCCCCAAACTTTAAACACTGGGATGAGTGTGTGTACGAGAATTACCTTCCTAAGTATGCTTAAGACCTGAATTAAAATGGCCTTGCATGCCTTAAGATCATGTTGCTACTGCGGTACAAGGAAGTGTTTAGGAAGGGAGTAAGCCTGACATCAGAAACGTGTGACCCACATGTGGATAACCAAGACTGTATAATACCAACACTGTACCCAGCAAGACAAGAGAGTAAACTACAGTTTAAGAGAGATGGGTGACACCGAGTTAAAAGTCAACAAAACTTCATGAGACTTGCCAGGAAGTAACCAGCAAAATCTTGGAAACAGTGGTTTCTCTAAAGGGTATAACTGGTATTACTAATCTGATAAAGCCATGAGGCCCCACTGTAAGGAACATCACTTTTGTCACCTCTCTGTCAATCTGCCTCTTTCTGTACAGTCAGGAGAATTTTCTTTGGTCATCCATGCCTCTGCTGTTAACAACCATTCAAGGTGCAATGGTCACCCCAGTGAAACAACCCTCCTTCATCTGTTGTCCCATCATGATGTTTAATTTTTAACAATACTTATAACTGGTGTTTTCTTATTTACTTATTTAATATATGTCTTCTCCCACATGAAAGTAAGAGCATGTTTCTTTTTCCTTCATGCCAATGAATATTTATTGAGTACCTACATATGCTGTACAAAGGAGGAAGAGTAATGAAAACAGGTAAAAAGTGTTCCCTGGAGAAGCTTGCATTTCAACAAAAAGAGAAAGACAATCCTCTATGAGTGTAAAATCTATAGTGTATTAGAATGTAGTGTGTGCTGTGAAGAAAAGTAAAAGAAGGTAGGAATATACAGACTGCCCAGGGTCCTGGAGGTCTGTAGATGTGATTTAAATACCATCTCCAGCACCTAAAAGGAAACATGCAGACCCTCAATAAATACTGGCTCATGGAACAGGCCAGACTGGCAAAAATCAAACAGCATATCCCATATTCCAGGGAGACTCCCTGGAAATAGTGATTGGTTTTGAGATATGCAGATAACAAGATCAGAGTCATTCAGATGCACAAGATTGGAGCAAGCAAGCTCCACTGTATCTGGTGCTGTGAACATGTTCCATCTGAAGCTATTGTAGCCACCTGGCAATCATGAGAATAAGCCATCATAGGTAGAAAGGCAAAGCCAACCAGAGCAAGAGAACGCACTGGTTACATCATGATTGTCTGGTCCAACTGACATCTGAAGATGTGCCCCTTGACCGAGCTATGGAGTTGCTTCAGGCAATCAGAGCCTCTAAATCGACTGTATCAGCTCCTCTATGTACAGCAAAACAACTTCCTGCTTTGCTCTCACTAAAAGGAGTACTCTTAGGGGCATTTCCTCATTTGGAAAAGTCAGAGTCACTGTTAGAATATTGTTTCATCCAGTCTGAGCCGAGTTTCCTATTGCTTGCAATCTAATGATTCTATACTGACATGCATCCCAATTTACTGTATAAATATAACACAAGCTGTCTTCCCAGCACAGATCACACTCACTAGTACGACCTTGTTTGACTTTGAAATATTTCCTCTGCGTTCCACTACCAGCCTCAACTCTCTACCAGTCCTAGATAGAATATTCACATGCTTCTTTCTTGCCTGTTCCACAGAGCTTCACTATTGATCCATTCATTATTCATTCAGCTGTTAAATAAATGTTTGGCAGGCACTAAGAAGAAAAAAACAAATGAGGCCAGTCCTTGTTCCTAAGGACATTTCAAAAAGGAAGGGGAATACTCCAATTAATAGCTGTAAAAGCAAATGCAGACCAATGGCTGCTTGAACAGAATGATTCTCAGAAGACAATGACAGAGTAAAGGCGATTAAACACAGACGGTCCACAACTTCCCTCACTGCCTCTATGCCCGCTGATGGTACTCATTTACTGTCCTATAACAGCCCCCAACATCCCTTTTTTATAAGAAATATGGACACAATTCCTGCCCTCAATGACCTTAGAATCTTTTCTCCCCTAAAAGGTCCTAAGGTCCTTGAGGGCAGGAATTGGGTCCAATCTTTCTTATAAAAAGATTCTTTTATAAAGCCATTATTCTTTCTACCATATAACACAGAATGTCTCCCATAAATGTTTATTAACTTTAAATATGTTTATTTTGTTCTAAAACTTTTGAAAAGAACCACAGATGCTATTTCTAGCCCTAGTTAAATTTCATTGTTTTTTTAAACAGAGTACTAATTTTCCCTTATCTGTTTTGACAGCTGAAAGCTTATCAGAGCTGCTCATCCTAAATGATATCAGTAGAGGCGCCTCTTCCCATGGCATCTCCACATGAGGCTATAAATCAGCCTCTTCTTTGTGGGTCAAAATAACTTCCTGCTTTGCTTTCACTAACAGGAGTAACTGGAGTACTCTCAGAAGCCAACGAGATAATTACTTGAGAGAATTTCACTTCTGGCACCAGATACAGGGATCTAGTATGCCACTATGCTGTGGCAATGAATCTGAAAGTGTCTACTGCCACAATGGGCTTCCCCGGTGGTTCAGTGGTAAAGAATCTTCCTGCAATGCACAAGATGCAGGAGACATAGGTTTGACCTCTGGGTCAGGAAGATCCCCTTGAGGAAGGCAAAGCAACCTACTCCAGTATTCTTGCCTGGAGAATCCTATGGACAGAGGAGCCTAGGGAGCTATAGTCCATGGCACAAGAGTCAGACACGACTTAGCAACTAAACAACAACTGCCACAATACTCCTTAATCAGGCTGTTTTCAATTTAAGTAAAAATTTTTAGAATGATGAACCAAGTGGAACTAACTACAGCTTTTAGTTCTTATGATAGACAAACAACAATTAATCAAAAAACAAGGACCAGGGGTGGGCCACACATATTCCTGAACAAAGTTTCATAAATTCTTAAGAGCTGATATGATTCAAAAGGGAAAAAAAAAAAAAAAGAACGTGTTTTCCTCATATGGTGAATAGTGAATCGTGTTTGAAGATTTTTTTCCATATGATGATCTCATGTATCAGATTATAAAATTTGGAATTTTTTAAAAAACCTTTCCCAGACTATGTGGTCATTCATAGGCTATCATTTGTAAGTTTGATTAGTCAATTTCCTAACCATACTGCCCAAATCTCAACCACTATTTCAAAATACTGAACTTTTGGTACTATGGTACAGTAGGCTACAGGAAGCTGGCCTAGAAACAAAGCTCACACTTGGGATGTGGCGGGTGGGCAAGTGCATTCTGGAGCTTGGGGCAGGAAAGTGTAAGCAGCAGAGAAACTGGTCTTGTCTTTGCTCCACTCTAATCCCACTAGCCTTTAGTTTTCTCCTTGCTTACTTCCTGGCTCCACCCCAGGCAATATTATAATTCCCATTTTTCACCTTCCCACACTTCCTCTTTTCCATATGACAATTTGGGCAGCGATTGACTGCCCAGAGCCCAGTCCCAGGGATGAGGCAAGCTCAGGAACTCTTTCTTCATCCTTTAGATCTCCAAGACAGCCCAACCTGCACAGCCACGGCTGTGTCCCCTTAAGAAAGGAAGAAGTGGCTGCTCATGTTCTCTTTGCAGCACCTCCTCCTACTCCAGGACATTCCCTCCTATCATCCCAGAGCTAGACGATGCTCCTTTGCCAACCTGCATGTCCGCTAGCATGGAGTGGGTGGTCCACGCCCTCCTTTCACCTCCATTTGGTCACATAAACAGGTGCCTTTGGGCAAATCATTTCAACTCCTTGGGTCTCAGATGATCCAAATGATGGCTAGATTGCTTGCAGTTCAATATTTTTGTTCCCAATTATTAAATATTCCTCAGCTTTGCTTTTACTACTTCTGGCTTATTTGTTTCTTCTGTCTCTCTTCTGCTCAGTGAGGGCAGGGATAATGTCCAAGTTCTCAGGGGCTAGCACTGGGCCTGGCAGGCGTCTAGGAGACATTCTATATGTTTATGAAGAATGAACATACATAGATAGAAATATCAGTATTTCAAAATCTTTAAAGCAAGTCTATTAAAGCAATAGGGAGAGAAGAATAATTTGCTTTTTCAGTTCACCAGTCACTGAACTAAGACTCTGTTACCCAGAGGAAGCCATCATCTTTGACCCTTTATGTCAAATAGGGTAGAAGAGAGCAGTGGTTCTCAAAGAGAAAATAGAATGGGAATGGGATTATAGTCCTCAGAACCACTTATAAAAAGTACTATATGAGAGTGGGATTCTAAGTATTATTTTTTTGAGGAAGGCATTCATTTCATTAAGTAATTCTGAAGCACTGATGCCTGCCAACATATCACCTCAATGAGGAATCACCAAATTAGATGATCATTAAAGCCCTTCCAGCTTTAATCCTAGAACACATACTAAATTTTATCAAATCTCAATTTATTATTTTTTCCAGGAGTACTTTAGTACTCCTAAATACTAAGTACATGTCAACTAGATGCAAAAAAACTTTATGTCCAATACATAGCTAATATAATGGTTTATTTCACTAAGGCCTAAATTTTAAGTTTCTAATACCACCACATTTTAAAATTATATTTTGTGAATGTTAATGATGAAAAAATTAAAACTGATGCAAAAACTATATATGGCAAGGAAGAGAGAGAGAGAGTTCTTCCCATCTAGGATAGGTTTTCTTAGTCTTGGCATGATTGAAATTTGCGGGTGGACAATTCCTTGCTGTGGGGGGCTGTCCTGTCCATTGAAGAATGTTTAGCAGCATCCATGGCCTCTATTCATTAGCACCAGTACCTGACCCCTACTCCTAGTTGTGACAACAAAAAATGTCTCCAAACATTACCAAAACCCCCATTCTGACCACACTGGGAACCAGTAGGGGAAAAATATTAAAATGATTTAATTATCTAATTATGGTGTGTGTATGTGTGTGTGTTCTCATCACTCAGTCACGTCTGATTCTTTGCAACTCATGGATATAGCGCTCCAGGCTCCTCTGTCCATGGAATTTTTCAGGCAAGAATACTGGAGCAGGTTGCCATTTCCCACTCCAAGGGATCTTCCTGACCCAGGGATGGAACCATGTCTCTTGTGTCTCCTGCACTGGCAGGCAGATTCTTTATCATTGTACCATCTAGTACTAATAGGCAATTACTTAAGGGAAAGAAGTACTTATCTGAAAGGATATTCACTCATTTGCTAGTTCCTTAAATCCTTTTGTGAATAATAAGACAAATGAGTTTTATCAAAATAAGCATCAATTTTCTAATTTGTACATAAAGCATACATAGGTGGAAAACCTCAAACATGAGCATACCCACACACACAGTCTAAGATTTAAAGAATCCTAATTAACATTTCCTAAACATTTCTGGAAATTTCCTTTTGAAAAACTGGACACCCTCATTCAAAATCTCATTGTAGATCCTGTGATTTAAGACCATGTCTAGACAGAATAAAACAAAAAGGAAATTTGGCAATTCTTTTGATATGATTAGTCTGCTTCAAACTTTTCTCTTTGGGGTCTAAATTATAGCTTTTTGCTGTCAACACTAATAAATTTAACCAGATAATTAGCAAGTCTACAAATAACTTTTGCTATGTAGACATTACCAACCACAATGATTTAAAGATGTTTCCATCTTTTTCCACGAGACCTCTTAACTGGTTCTAAATCCCAGAGGAAAGTGTAAAAAGAAAATCACTCAAATTCAAGTCAAACACTAGAGACTGGGATCTTTTCACTTAGATAAACCAGACCCAACATCTTATGAACTTTAGACAAGTTTCTACACAGTTGCAAGGCCTCAAGAATTGTTCCTTCTCACTCCGTTGTCCTTTGTAACTGATTTGAAAACAGGCAAAGCTGTGGCTGTTTTTTTTTTTTTTAATTTCTTAAGGAATATTATGTTTGTCACGCAAAATGTGTCAAGATCAGAGACACACTAACCATTTAACCCTAAAAAAATAAAAGTATGCAATTTAAAGATGTTTTTACATGGTAGCCCGAGAGAAATTTCCAAATGTTGTTAAGAATTACCAAGCTTGTTAAAGTAATTTTCTAAGATAAAATTTAATTAATGTCAAAGTAACCTTTAGGTCACTTTAAATTCTATTTGTGTCTCATTCTCCGCAGCAGATAGGAGTTAACCATTACATATTGGCTAGTATGTTTCTGCGATTAAACACAGGCATTACATACTTATGCAAATTTTAAAGTCCATTGTTCATCTAGAGTCTAGCATGGTCCATATGTCTCCCAGTGCCTATTCTTCATCCGTTTAACTATTCCTTAATAGCTCTATGAGAAGGCTAAGGAAGAATAAAAAGAGGACGGATGAGCTAGTTTCATTACACTCCAGGTTCTGATAAACCAGTTCATCTTTTTTTTTTTTTTTTTTTTGCTTTAGGTTAACCTCCTCAAAAATAATCATGAAGTAATTAGGAGAATATGTACATTTTCTCTTTAAACATGGAACCTCAGTGTTATTCTTATGGATTCTGGTGATTATATCATTTTATTTAAGCATTTTACTCACAGGCTTCTTTTCCTAAGAGTTTCAATTAGATTACTATGTTTCTATTTCCCAATTACTTTTTTAAAAATAAAGGATATCTTTTCTGAAGTTTATTTAGTATCACAGAGCAAAAGTTTACATTTATGCAAAGGTATGCACCATTGATAAACAGTCATATACCCAAAGGTAGGAGACTTAAAACCATGTCTGAATTAGTCAATGATTTGTAGCTAAACACTGCTAAGACACAGAATGTGTCCTTCTTAACAATCCCTTCTACAACACAAGTCTGCAGTCAAGCTGCTATAGAAATGTTTTGAAGTTAAAAAAAAAACATGTGAAACAACAATATATTTAAATGCTAAGGACTTACTTAGAAAAATTTTAATATCTGCACAATTGGACACAACGTTATTCCAGGAACATACAAAGTTCCTATCAAAATCTCTCTGGTTTACAGGTAGTAGCAAATGAAATGGGAGAAGGCGATGGCACCCCACTGCAGTACTCTTGCCTGGAAAATCCCATGGATGGAGGAGCCTGGTAGGCTGCAGTCCATGGGGTCGCGAAGAGTAGGACACGACTGAGCGACTTCATTTTCACTTTTCACTTTCATGCATTGGAGAAGGAAATGGCAACCCACTCCAGTGTTCTTGCCTGGAGAATTCCAGGGACAGGGGAGCCTGGTGGGCTTCCGTCTATGGGGTCGCACAGAGTCGGACACGACTGAAGCAACTTAGCAGCAGCAAGTTAGCAGCAAATGAAATACGGCTGTGTGTGTGCTTAGTCACTTGGTCATGTCTGACTCTTTGGGACCTGATGGACTGTAGTCCGCCAGGTTCCTCTGTCCTTGGGATTCTCTAGGCAAGAATACTGCAGTGGGTTGCCATGCCCTCCTCTGGGGGAACCTTTCCAACCCAGGGATCAAATCTGTGTCTCTTGCATCTTCTGCATCGGCAGGCAGATTCTTTACCATCTGAGCCACCAGGGACAAAGCAGGAAATATTTATATACTGCTGCTTTCTTCATTTTCTCCTATGATCTGTTCTTTTTAATAAAGAGTGGTTGCCTTCTGTCAATGATACTAGCAAGTGAAAGTTTCCTGTGCCTCCCTCCTCTTCTCTATTTCTTTTAGAGCTGCAATGGGATTTAGTCTGTATGATACATACTACCTATTTTAGCAAAGTAGCCACAATATGGTAAGTTAAAGAGTAACTAGAAACTTCCGTTTCAACAATAAAGAACCCAAAGCATGGAGAAAAAATATCATCACACTTATTTACCATGACCTAAGTGATTACCGTATGGACACCATGAATTAATTTCATAATACACGTCACTGCTTAACCAGGATAACATCAGCAGATCTATATAAGGTGACTGAAGCTGACCCAAGGTCTTTTAGGAACCCTGTAACTTGAATGTAGAGAGGATATATTGGCCAATCACCTGGGTTGCCAGGAAGGAGAATCTACTGGGTGACCAGCCCTGGGATAGGGTCAAACATGTAGCCCCAAATTCTGCACCCCCTCACTCCCACCCCCCACATAGCCAGCTATTAGCAGAAAACTGAACATAATCCATGGTAACAGAAGCTTCCACAAGCATTTTCCTCTGTTGTTCTGTGCAAAAATCTGGTTTGAGCAATGAGGATTCCCCTGCCCTGCTAAATCTCAGGTACTGAAAGTCTGATGCATACTATTTTAGTCATTTTTAAGTAAAACATGAAGGTAATTTTTGGGGGACTGGTTTTTCATGCCTTATCATGATGTTTTGATTATAGTTCCTTTTGTTTGAATAGTTCAGTGGTTTTTACTTTTATCGCCACCACTTCAGGAGCCAGAGCACACTGCTGATACAAAGCAACAGGATCAGAAATGAGAGGACCAGCTCTTAAAGGAACAGGCTCTGCTCAGCCTGAATTGTGCAAATGCCCACCAGGTTTTCTCAGCAGTGACAGGCCAACTGCAAAGAATGATTCTAGAGGTTCCTCTCAGGTCCGAAGATCTAAGGATCTGGTGTTTTCCTTGTAGATCTTGGAATCAGCACAAGCCAGGTCACACAGCTTCTTCTACACCAGCGTCACAGAAAGGTGTTCCCCGTCAGATTCAAGCGTCCCTAAGGTACACCTCAAAGTCATTCAGGACCAGAGTTTCACACTCCCTTTTAAACTGGACTGAGGCAAAGAATGCTCATTCAAGGTCACCTAATAACTGGCAGTCATTACCCACACCTAGCAGGAATCTTTTTTTTTTTTTTATAAATGTTACATATCATAATTTTATAGTTTCCCTCCTCCATGTATCTAAAATGCTGAAGGATAGAAAGTTTGTAACAAACACACAGTAAGCATGGATAAGCGATACTGAGTAAATGAGTTATAATTTCTGTTACAAAGTATCCAACTTAATTTCATCCGATCAGAAGCATTGGTAGGTAAAGACACATTTGTACTACTGTCCCCCTTTATCATCAAAGACTGGTATCCTGCACATCCCTATAGCTATTTTAAAAGGCTTTCTCTCAACAAACTTTTATTCAATATCTATATGTATCCCAGCTCTGTGATGGTTATAACTTGACTTATAAAGTTAATGGTCTTTGTCCTTCAGGAACACAGTCTACTAAGGAAGAGTGGGGAAAAGGAAAGTAAAAAGGCAAATAACAGACTAACATGCTGACTGCTATTTCAGAGAGACAAATAACTTAAATCACAAGAACAAATAAGCTAAAATATCAGCAACTTTACATAACAGAGGCAAAGTAAAAAGGTTCGTACACATACGTATTAAACATTCCAAGCTTTCACATCAAATTAGCCGTGTAAATACTTTGTATCCAGAAGATGTGAATCATAGAAATATTATAAAACATGTTTAGTCAGAAAACCTGTTTGGATCAAAGACTGGCCAAGTCACATATCTTGGCTTAGGTTTTCCTGACACACAAAGGACAAAGATCACATCAAAACATAAACTGTGATGACAATTTATTAGGGAAAAGGCATTTGTGTTACCATAGTGATAAAACACAGTCATTGCCCATTTTTTAAAGCATAATTGAGTTACAATTTTTGTCATTACTTCTAAACTACTATTTTAAATCATTTTATGCCACATAATACAGCATTTTATATAAGGTCTTAGATGTTATTCCAGACTGCATTGAAAATCCACTCCCCTAAAATCATGTATTTCTGAACAATGCTGAGTTCTCTCCATATCAATAATATCATTGTTTTGATTACTATTCACAGATAATTAGGCAGAAAAATGAGAAGGAAAAAAGGGGGCTCAACAGTATAACACTGAAAGTACTCAAACTTAGGAAAATAATTTCAAAAGTCCTTAACAGAAGTCACCACTATTCATCACAAATAGAATCATCTCAAATACCAACACAGTAATCATATTTATATACACCTATATCTACAAATGCACATATATACATACATATAAAATGTTTAATTTACATAACTACACACACACACACACACACAGATGACATATAAAGCAAGCATCCATGCCTTCAAATGTCCAAAACTTACTGAGCCTACAAGTTCAATTTACTTACTATCAAAATCAAATTGATACACATCACTGCTTATTACATACTAGGTCCTCCCTACTCAAATATTCCCAGTGAAATTAGTGTATGAATCACCCAATTCTCTTGTCATTCTTCACCCAAGAAATGTAACAACAATGCTCCTTCTAAGAAAAATAGTCTTGCTTAGGTTTTTAAAGGGTATTTTACCTATTTTAAAAATTATCTTGTACTTTTTTTACATACTTAATGACAGAGCTTACTCCAAATAACAAGATACTATTTTTTAAATGTATATATATATACACACACACACGTATGTATGTATTTTAAATCACTTGAGCTCAAAAGAAACTAGTTAATTAAAATAAAACATGCAAGTAAATATGACTCATATTTGTCTTTCGCAGCAACTGGTTCATTGAATACAATTTGTAGGGTATCTTAAAGAAATTTCAGTTTGAAAGAAAATAAGTAAAAATGAAAGCAAAACTACCAGCTTCTACAAGGGTATACCTTTGCTTTGAAACAGTAATTAATCTCACTGGTAGAGATTACCTGGACTTCTGAATAATACTTTTTCCAAGTACGAAAATAGGGAAATATTAAGTAAAATGTATAAACACTATAGAAAGAGCTCTATATCGAGAGTAAAGAGATGATTTATTAATTCACTTATGGCAGAAATACTTCTCAGCATGTTGCTGGAATGAAATCCCATGGATGGGGAATTCACTTCAGTTTGATCTTTGAAATGTATCTGCAGCCTCATCTTCAAGGTCTGTTCTGGCTCTAATACTATGAGAAGATCTGCTGAAATATTACATTGTTATAAGGATCTTTGTTGTTCAGTTGCTAGGTCATGTCCGACTCTTTGTGACTTCGTGGACTGCAGCACACCAGGCTTCCCTGTCCTACACTATCTCCCGGAATTTGCTCAAACTCATGTCCATTGAGTCAGTGATGCCATCCAACCATCGCATCCTCTGTTATCCGCCTCTCCTCCTGTCTTCAATTTTTCCCAGCATCAAAGTCTTCCAATAGAATTATATAACCCAGGGGTAAGGACAATACTTTTCAAAATCAGTATACTACCACAAAGCAATAAATGACACTTGATCTGTAATGACAATTCATTATAGCATCCACCAATAAAAAGATAATTAATACAAGTCATGTCTAAATCAGTCCTTACCATACACTTTTATACAGAGCTCCAAACAATCTAAAAGTACGCACTAGTTAATTCTCAACATTATCGTTCCCCTTTGACAAAAGGAGAAATTGAGTCTCAGAGTCAGAAGAGTCATTTGGCCAAATATCAGCAAGACGGAGACTAGCATGACAAATCAAAAGTTCCTGGCTCTCAGCCACTGTCATTTAGGAGTATGCAGTAAGTGCCTCCTGAATCACTCCAAGGCAGAGTTATAAACTAAGTGCAAAGCTTAGGGACAAAGTTATGTCTCACTTTACAATTGGGAGTGGACATTAAATAAAGCCAAAGTGTCATTCAAAGCTGTATCCCACTTCAAAATTCATCTCTTTATTAAGAAATACCAGAGAGATGTTTCATAATGAAGAAGGGCTTTACTCTCCCCCATGACTATGTCAAAATAAGAAGTATACTGCAGAATGTACAGTCTACTAGCATCTGAATTCAGTAATAATTTGTTCATCAAATGTTTAATTCTGACTTGCTAAAAATTAATATCTCCTTAAAGTTAAATGGTCAAATTTTCTATTTAAAAAATTTTACCAGTACTTTGAAAATTACATGTGTAATGGGTATTCACGTTTTTTTTTACCTCCAGCTTGTCAACAATCTCACATTAACTCACCCCAAGGAAAATTTCCATCTTTTCATTATATGTACACAAAAATAGGGGCTTCCCAGGTGGCTCTAGCAGTAAAGAACCCACTCCAGTATTCTTGCCTGGAGAAGCCCCTGGACAGAGGAGTCTGTCAGGCTACAGTCTATCAAGTTGCAAAGTCGGACACAACTAAATCAACTTAGCACACATGCCCACACATAAAAATATAAAAATGTATGCACTGTATGGATAATTGTTTATTAATAAAAATGATATAATATACAAACTCATGTATCTATGTACACAAGTATCTGAAATTTATTTTGTTCTCTTAAAAAATACCGTGTACATTTTCCCAAGGGTATCAGTTCAGTCCAGTTCAGTCGCTCAGTCATGTCCGACTCTTTGCGACCTCATGAATCGCAGCACGCCAAGCCCCCCTGTCCATTACCATCTCCCGGAGTTCACTCAAACTCACGTCCATTGAGTCAGTGATGCCATCCAGCCATCTCATCCTCTGTCGTCCCCTTCTCCTGTCCCAATCCCTCCCAGCATCAGAATCTTTTCCAATGAGTCAACTCTTCGCATGAGGTGGCCAAAGTACCGGAGTTTCAGCTTTAGCATCATTCCTTCCAATGAACACCCAGGGCTGACCTCCTTTATAATGCACTGGTTGGATCTCCTTGCAGTCCATGGGACTCTCAGGAGTCTTCTCCAACACCACAGTTCAAAAGCATCAATTCTTCAGTGCTCAGCTTTCTTCACAGTCCAACTCTCACATCCATACACGACCACTGGAAAAACCATAGCCTTGACTAAATGGAGCTTTGTTGGCAGAGTAATGTCTCTGCTTTTCAATACGCTATCTAGGTTGGTCATAACTTTCCTTCCAAGGAGTAAGCGTCTTTTAATTTCATGGCTGCAGTCACCATCTGCAGTGATTTTGGAGCCCAAAAA
>NW_011494835.1:5617917-5621886 GCF_000754665.1 Bison bison bison | reverse complement strand
TTTAAGCCAACTTTTTCACTCTCCTCTTTCACTTTCATCAAGAGGCTTTTGAGTTCCTCTTCACTTTCTGCCATAAGGGTGGTGTCATCTGCATATCTGAGGTTATTGATATTTCTCCCGGCAATCTTGATTCCAGCTTGTGAGGTATAGATATCTACAAATCTATTTTTAAAGCTGCACAATATTCCATAGCCTGAATGTACTATATTTGGCTCAAAAAGTTTTCACCGCTTTAATTAATAAAAATACATTTTAATTAACTTATATATCATGTATACAACATAAATTAACATATATAATTAACTTACATTAAAACACATAGGTTATTAACAATAGAAACCTTGTATTCTATCCTTATGTATTATATGTATTGGTATTTTCTGTACAATGGATTCCTAGAAAGACAGGACCACTGAGACAAACTAAAACCCTTTACATAATCACATAAATTTTCTACCACATTTTCTGCAAACTTTTTTCTGCCTTTGTTTATGGTATCTTTTGCAAGTGAGAATTTTACTTTTTATGTAACCAAATCTTTCAGTATTTCCTTTATAGATCAAAGTTTTATAGCAAGCTTCCAAAGACCACTTTCATCAGGATATTTTACTAATATTCTATGTTTTCTCTTAACATTTTTATTTAGATTGCTTTTAATCTTATGTTCTTCATATATTTAGAATCTATTTTTGTGTACGATATTGAACAAGCCCGTATGCTATACTATATGATTTTTTGAATAACCCATGCTTTTTCTATTTAATTGAATTTTTATCATTTGGTAACTTTCACTGTGTACTAGAACATGTTTCTGAATTTTGCCTGATGATGCTCCTTTCTATGCTGTCGTTTGTAAGTTTTCATTCTTGGTATAAGGCAACTACTGTAGTCATTTCTACAGGTGAAAAAGTTTTAATTTATGTTTTTTAAAGTTATTGTAAAAAGAATCAAACAAAGAATGTTGTGTGGAGTTTAAAGCTTGCTCATCCAGATTAAGGAAGTCACTGATCAATCTTCTAAATTCTTCATGTTAAGATTTTAGACAGTTTTGTATTTAAAAATGAATGAAAACTTATCTTCACATATCCAATAAGTTAATTTTTATTGAAATATAGATGATTTACAATGTTGTGTTAATTTCTGCTGTATCCAGTAGGTTTTAACATAAAATCCACAACTTCCATAGGTTCTAAACTTGATATCCATTTATTTAATTTACCTACATGAGTAATTAAAGAATTCTAATAAAAAAAAATTTAACCCTACATTTTTAATAATAACAAAACAAATTCACAAATCTCTAATAAATGCTCCTTATTTTGATATGCTACAATTTATATGAGACAGTCTAAACAGGCCCATCAGCAAGTAAGGCCCAATTTAAGGAAAAACATTGAGGCCTTTGAAAACTAACTGAAATGTCAATCCACTTTAGAAGAAAGCTATTAGTAAAACAAGGATGAAGTTACAAGCACTTGTGAAAAGCATAATAAATAAACAATGAGACTCATTCAAAGATACTGGGGAGATATTCAGGCTTTGAAGAGTCAGAACAAGAGTCTGCAGAACCAGTTCCCACATGGGCAAGAGTCTGTTTATTTTATTTTGCTTATCTGAAATCAGAGCAAATGATCCCAGTGGTTTGGAATGGCTCGAAAAGGTTTCACTGCATCCAGGCAAGAAAAGCTGCTTGGTTTTCAAACAGCTTAACTGCTTTGTTAGTAACTTTTCTGCTCATGTGAACTGTAAATCTTTGAAAATGGAACTATTTGAGACCAGGAAAGGTGTTACTCTTTCTGTCATCCTCTACTACTTTTTAGTCACATTTTTAAGAAGTGATCAAAGGAAATAAAGAATACTTTCTGCATAACTTGGGAAGTACAACAGTCTGAACACTTGACTCATGGTTTATGGAAACCCATTTACAGAAATGTGTTTCACACTTCCAAAAAAGATGTTAAAATGAAATTAAATGGTCATTTTTAATCATAATTGAAGTTTTCTAGAAAACCGACAAATATTTAAAATGTGAATCATAATGACCTGTTTCCACGATTTAATTTAGGGCTAAGCTAACTGATGAGAAAGCCTAGATGACACTTCTTTCAAAGTACTAGTGTGAAGGGAAAGCAATAACGATCATCCCTTTTTTATATAAAAAGTAAAAGGTAACCATATTCTTTGAATAGGATAAAATAAGATTAGTAATATCAAAACTTTCTATTTGAGTGCACATTCAGAATGAAATCATTCATCACAGTCTTTCTACTTCAAAAGCAGTAAACAGTTGTCAAAGGCTTTTTTGGAGTTGAGGAAAGAGTTTAGGGAAAAAAATCGATGATAAAGCTTTTAACTTCTACACATATCATTTTCTAGCATCTAAGAGTATAAAAAATATTTTAATAACATACACTGCGTTATCACTGAAATATACCTAGCCTAACAACTAAATAGTTTTCTAAGAGTATTTCCTGATTCACAAAAATGATCACATATTCAGTGTATCTGAAATGATGGAAATACATCCATTTCCAGTACCTGAGAACTCTATTACCAACTACACTAGTTCATTTCAAAGCTTCACACAGTGTTTTGCGAGCAGGATTTACTTGGATGGTATGCTTAAGTAAGAGATTTTTTTTCCCCCATAAAGAGTCATATTCAGGAGAAAGACATTTTAACTCTGCCTCCCAAAAAGAAGAATGCACTTTAGCATCATAAGGGGATGAGGCATGCCACCACTAATATAAGAAGTAAAGCTACAAATTCTTTCATGCAGGAAAATTAGTGCTTTGTCATGTCCTTGGAAGATCTTTCCTTTGGTTAGCTTATTCTGGAAGCGGTTTCTATATTGGTTGGCTATCATTAATCTAATTGCATAGTGGGGGAGCTAATTAGAGAGGGTACTTTTCTGTTTCAAAAATACTGCCTCAGGTGAGGCTTGAATTAGTAGCCAACTCCCCACCTCCGCCAACCCCCAACTCACTCCAGAATCAGAGCTCTGTTTGGAACATATACCACTCACTCCCAGTTTGGAATGCAGCCTGCTTTCTCCACCTGACCATGGAGGTTCCCTCTCCGGAAAGCCACAAATTACAGTGCTAGATTTCAGCCAACAGAAGGCGGCATTTGGAGGTAAAGCCAAAGTGAGGGTGAAAGAAAATTTCCAGTAAGAAAGCAACAGTAATAACTGATGTGTGAGCTACACAAAAAGTAAAGGAATATGGGCTGTATACAGGGAAAGCTGGCATGCGATCATGGGATCGCAAAGAGTCAGACACAACTTAGCAACTGAACAACCAACACCCACTACCATACTCACTTCTCAGAAAAATAAATGAAGACAAAAAATCTCGTATGCTGATCCAAAAGGAAAAAATACTCAGTAGTAGCAAAGCTACAGATTTCATTCACTTTTTTCCTATACTAATTCTGAAGTTGACACATCAGGCATTATAGAACTGTTGAGGACCATATCCAACTCCCTTATTTCATATAGATTGCTTGTTTTGTGAAAATGTCCTCTCATTTCTCTCTGTTTCATTTGGTTTCAGTTCAGTTCAGTTGCTTAACTGTCCGACTCTTTGCAACCCCATGAATTGCAGCACAACAGGCCTCCATGTCCATCACCAACTCCCGGAGTTCACCCAAACTCATGTCCATCAAGTCGGTGATGCCATCCAGCCATCTCATCCTCTGTTGTCCCCTTCTCCTCCTGCCCCCAATCCCTCCCAGCATCAGAGTCTTTTCCAATGAGTCAACTCTTCTCGTGAGGTGGCCAAAGTATTGGAGCTTCAGCTTCAGCTTCAGCATCAGTCCTTCCAAAGAACACCCAGGATTGATTTCCTTTAGAATGCACTGGTTGGATCTCCTTGCAGTCCAAGGGACTCTCAAGAGTCTTCTCCAACAACACAGTTCAAAAGCACCAATTCTTCAGTGCTCAGCTTTCTTCACAGTCCAACTCTCACA